>NC_143399.1:15538796-15656296 GCF_052110815.1 Crocodylus siamensis | reverse complement strand
TCAGGACTCAGACATGGACAGGGAAAAATGCATTTTCGCTCTTGTTTTAAAAAATCCCAGCGTTCTAACAGGCTAATGACCATGGCTTTTGCCATTAAAAATAACGTATAAACTATACTGTTGACACCCGGAATTTGTAAGCACAGTAGTAGATTTTTTAAAAACCTTTTATAAGCTCAAGTGTAATATTTCTGCTGCTCAGGTTTCAAATTCAAATGCAGGGAATGGGCTCTGTCACAGTGGTCACTAGCTATCAGAGCCCATTGGATTCAGAAGAGTAGACAATTTGTTGTGCTTCTGATCAGAGCAACCAAGATTGGCATAAACAAGGCAGTGCATAGCAGGCTGCTGCCAGGGTTTGTTTTTTGTTAGTGCTCTTGAATGATGTATATTTACATCCCTTTCCTCTACCTGAATTGCTTCCTTTATTTTTCCGTGTGGCATTCTGCATCCTAAGAGGAACTTGACAATTCAGAGTCTGGGTTCAGTGTCCCTGTCCATAACAACAAATAGCTGAAGCAGGGCTGCTGTCCTATGTGAATTTACCCTGCCAGCTTCTGCATCTCTCTCTGGTTTGGTTTTCTGTGTCGTAGGGAGGCAGGCAGTACAGTCAGCCATGACTGCAGCAGCAACTGCCATAGCTGGCTCCGTGGTGAATACGCCTTGTAGACGGTAAAACGGAGTTATTAATGACCAGGAGAAAAAGTATGTAGGGAGAATACTTAAAATTCTGTTTCCTCACATTTTGACCTATAGATTTTCCCAAGATTATCTCCTATGGGGAAAGAAAAAAAAAATCCTTTTTCTACATCCAGAATAATGTCTCTATGGACATGGGTTGTCTCTGTGACACCCCGAGTCCTGCTGTTGGGTATGTCTGTGAAGCACACTGAAGATGTGACTGTAGCATATACAGACATACTCCTGCTAGTATTTACCTAACTGGAGGGATAAGGATAGCAAAGACTTGACTGTGTGGTATTCGACTTGGGCTAGCCATCAATGCAGGTACTTAGAAACCTAGTGAGATGGTTCTGTGATTGGCAGCACATCCCGATGCCCATTTCATCACATCTTTATTATTAGTGCTACCTATGGTAGCTATATAAGCATACTCATGCTACAACTGCACCTGAATTTTGCGGTATGGATTCCCTCTTCAACTACAGTCTCTGACAAGTATTCAGAAGTTGCACCATATGATACACTCATAATAGATGGGAAGTGTCCCACATTTCCTATATACTGAGCATGCCCAGAAACCAATGACACGCAGCTCTTTGTTCCATATTCAGTGGCAGAAAGTGAAAGGCAACACTTTTGAGAGAGATTATTCTCTAAACCAGTGATACCCAACATTTTTGACCATGAGGGTCAGATGGGTGAGGGCTGATTTGCCCACAGGACAAATCCAGCTGGTAGGCCAGATCCAGCATGCAGAGCAGACGCCTGATCTAGCAGCAAGGGCCCAGCCACGTTCCAGCTGCTAAAGTTTGGCGTCTCACATGGGTTTGGTACTGTGACAGTGGGGGAGGGCTGGCAGTATTAATTGCCACTGCTTTCTCACTGCTAAATTTCTTGACCCATGGGAAGCCCAGTGGGCTGGATGCCATGGCTCTATGGGACGGATTTGGCCCACAGGCCAGGGGCTAAGCACTTCTGCTTAAAGCAAATAACACAAGGGTCTGGCTTCTGCCTGCTTCCAGTCCCCTGCTAAAAGGCCTGGGGTCTCAGCTGTGATATGTTGTCAGAGTGGATCCCTGGCTGGTTAGGGTGTGGGCGCACCAGTCTAAAAGAAGTGGAAGTGGCAACAGTTCTGAAAAAAACCCCAGGTATGGAGAGGGAAGATGTCTACTGTACAAAGCAGAGGAAAAAAATGCATGTAATACATGTGAACACACATCGTGTGTGAAATGATATGTATAAATACATAGGCTAGATATCAGGAGGCGCTACTTCACCGTCAGGGCGGCTAGGATCTGGAACCAACTTCCAAGAGAAGTGGTGCAGGCTCCTACCCTGGGGGGTTTTAAGAGGAGGTTAGATGAATACCTTGCTGGGGTCATTTGATCCCAGTACTCTTTCCTGCCATGGCAGGGGGTTGGACTAGATGACCCCAGGGAGATGGGAGTTCAAGAAGAGTGGTTGCTTCTCAAGGAAGCGATCCTCAATGCACAAGCTAAATCTATTCCAACACAGAGGAAAGGCAGCAAGAAGGCACAGCAGCCCTCCTGGCTCTCCAGGGACCTAGTGGACCTCCTGCGGCTAAAAAGGAAAGCCTACAAAGGATGGAGGATGGGATTCACCTCCAAGGAGAATTATTCTGCACTGGTCTGGTCCTGCAGGGACCAAACCAGGAAAGCCAAGGCTGCAACTGAACTCCAACTAGCTTCAAGCATCAAGGACAACAAAAAGTCCTTTTTCAGATATGTGGGGAGCCAGAGGAAAAGCAAGGGCAATGTTGGACCCCTGCTAAACCAGATGGAGCAACTGACAACTGACGCCCTACTGACTGGAGGAAAAAGCCAACCTATTAAATAGGTACTTTGCATCAGTCTTTCATCAGTCCCATGGGGCGCCCATGCCTGCTATGGGACAGGGAGATCCGGGTGATGGGGATCCCCTACCCTCCATAAATGCTGACCTCGTGAAGGAACACCTTGAGAAGCTGGATACCTTCAAGTCAGCCGGCCCTGACAACCTGCACCCCAGGGTACTCAAGGAGCTGGCGAGCGTCATAGCCCAGCCCCTGGCACGGGTCTTTGAAAACTCCTGGCGCTCTGGTGTAGTGCCCGAAGACTGGAAGAAGGCCAATGTGGTGCTGATCTTCAAGAAAGGGAGGAGAGTGGATCCGGCTAACTACAGGCCCATTAGCCTGACTTCTATCCTGGGGAAGATCCTAGAAAAGTTTATTAAGGAGGCCATCCTTGATGCACTGGCCCAGGCTAACATCCTAAGGGATAGCCAGCACGGGTTTGTTGCGGGTGGGTCTTGTTTGACCAATCTCATTTCCTTCTATGACCAGGTGACCTATCACCTGGACAGGGGAGAAGAGATTGATGTCATATATCTTGACTTCAAAAAAGCCTTTGATCTGGTATCCCACAATCACCTCTTGGCCAAACTGGCCAGTTGTGGTCTTGGCTCCACCACGATCCGCTGGCTGGGAAACTGGCTCCGTGGTCGGACCCAGAGGGTTGTAATCGATGGCAGTCACTCATTGTGGTGCCCTGTGACCAGTGGGGTCCCTCAAGGCTCTGTCCTGGGACCCATACTGTTCAACATCTTCATTAAAAATGTGGACATTGGAGTCAGGAGTGGACTGGCCAAGTTCTCTGATGACACCAAACTTTGGGGTAAAGCATCCACGCCAGAAGATAGGCGGCTGATCCAGGCTGACCTGGACAAGCTCAGCAAATGGGCAGACGAGAACCTCATGGTGTTTAACACCGAAAAATGCAAGGTTCTCCACCTTGGGAGGAAAAACCTGCAGCATCCTTATAGGCTCGGCAGTGCTACATTGGATAGCACTACAGAAGAAAGAGACTTGGGGGTCATCATTGACCACAAGATGAACATGAGCCTGCAATGCGATGCTGCGGCTAGTAAAGCGACCAGAATGCTGGCGTGCATCCATAGATGCTTCTCGAACAAATCCCGGGACATCATTCTCCCCTTGTACTCGGCCTTGGTGAGGCCGCAGCTGGAGTACTGCATCCAGTTTTGGGCTCCACAATTCAAAAAGGATGTGGAGGAACTTGAGAGAGTCCAGAGGAGAGCCACGCTCATGATCAGAGGTCAGGAAAACAGATCTTACGATGACAGGCTGAGAGCCATGGGACTCTTTAGCCTGGAAAAGCGTAGGCTCAGAGGCGATCTGATGGCCACCTATAAGTTTATCAGGGGTGACCACCAGGATCTGGGGGAACGTTTGTTCACCAGAGCGCCCCAAGGGATGACGAGGTTGAATGGTCACAAACTCCTGCAAAACCGTTTCAGGCTGGACATAAGGAAGAATTTCTTTACTGTCCGAGCCCCCAAGGTCTGGAACAGTCTGCCAGCAGAGGTGGTTCAAGCACCTACACTGAACACCTTCAAGAGTAAATTGGATGCTTATCTTGCTGGGATCCTATGACCCCAGCTGACTTCCTGCCCCTGGGGCAGGGGGCTGGACTCGATGATCTCCCGAGGTCCCTTCCAGCCCTGATGTCTATGAAATCTATGAAATCTACTCAGGTCCCTTCCAACCCTAGAAGCTATGAAACTATGAAACTATATGGTTTATCTGTAAAAATGTTTGTGAAAGCACATGTTGGCTCATAGGAACTAACATGGATATGACAACTATTGTGTATTATAGCCCCTTATAATTAAATATCTGTATTATCTAACACACAGTCTAGCATATATGAAACATATCTGTTCTATGTGGGTAGAGGGGACCAAGGCAACAGGATTAGTTGGGGGAGTTAGTTCATAGGAGAAAGAACAAGGATTCTGGGGGCGACAGCATCTGGGTAAATGAAATGGGGATGGAAGGAAGCTGACATTTTGGGGAGAAACCCACAATAGCCGTGAATCCATATTTTAGCTATTAACAGATCCCGGCAACTTGATAGGAAGCTAAGGGGTGAGGTGGGTTGTTATGACATTGCTGTCAACTTCATGGGCTTTGTAAATAATAATTACATCTGCATCAGTGCTGTGGGTAGTAGGAAGTCCCACTTTCCATATGATGCTCTTTATTCCATAGCGCTGAATGGATTAGACAAACCCAGGCAAATACACATGTGTTTTTAAGTGCCCTTTTACCCCCAGCACTGGTTGTGGCTCTGCCAGAAAGAGTCTCTGATCAGCCTTTGAACCCAGCCCCAGCCCTGGAAAGGCTAGTCCAGCAGATAATGGTAAATGTGAGTTAATATTAGACATAGTCTATTAAATATTCGATTTCCTTGCTTTCCTTTCCCATTTTTTCTCTGAGTCCCCCCCCCGCTCTGTTTTCTGATTCCTTTCTTTTGGGCCTCTCCCCTTCCTCCTGTCCTTTTATTTCCTCTCTCCCTGTCTGCTTTCTACTTTTTTGCTTACCTTTGTTTACCTTCCTAGTTTCCCATCTCTGCTTTTCGAAGAGTAATTTATTAGGGCTGGCATTGGGCTCCTGTCTTCTCAGTTTCAAAAGCTCTTGGCCTACTGGGTTTCATGGAGCATTTATTTAGTTAAGGTGTTGGAAAGCATTTTGGCTTGGTCCAACACACCAGACAAGAGCACGGCTACTGCTAGGAATGCTCAGTCTGTCCTTTGCTTTGTAAAAGAAGCATTAACTCTGCTAGACCCCTGGATGTGGGTGTCTATATTGACTGTGTGTTTGTGTACAAGACTACAGCCATCATTTGTCTGCTTCAGTGTGGCCTTTCATGGTATCCCATGTTATCTGTTTCTGTTTGGATTGAAATGAAAATATGAGTTCCCATTGCAATACAAAAGAATATGTCCCCTGCTGAAGACTACTTGAATTCTTGCCTTTTTTGCATGGTACAACCGTGTGTGTTACATTGGTTGGAAGATCGGTAGCACCTAGGCAATATGCACAGTCATTTCCATCCATACACAGTGAGGGTAAAGATCAGGATGGTAGCATTTTACACCTGCTTTGCCCAGGGGGGAATAACTCTGTGGGCCAGCAGAATCAGGTCCAGCGTGTGCACAGAAAGACGTTCTCTGTGCCTGCATATATTATGATGGCACCATGTGATTTTTTTATGAACCTGCAGTGCTCCATTGTCCAGTAGACACGAGTGCCTGGGAACAACTGCTTCCTGTCCTACTCTGTTTTGTTTTTCTTTTTTGGCACATAAAGATCAACAGGTGTAATCAAGTAAGAGAGGGCATGCAACTCCATTGCTCACACACAGGACAACTTCCTACAGAACAGATGTCATTTGCAGTGTTATATGGGCTGCCCATGTAAACCCTGCATTGTCTGGCCAAAGCTCTAACCCACTTGCAAGCAGGCACGGTGCCTTCCAAGCAGATGGGCCTGAGCACAGGCAGGCCAAGGACCACATGTGAACATGAAATATGTTTGTGGCCGGCAGAGTTACCAGCCAGGAATATCACAATGGCTTTTTGTCCTGAGCTTCTACAACTATGGAAAAGGCTGATCCAGCTCAGAGCTGGATGTACTTTGGAAGAAAATGAATACAAATATGACTGGGATATGGGAGACCAAAACCACACAGAGGTGCTCTTGGGAGGCAGAGATGATCCTTATAATGATATCTTCACAATTGTTTTGACTAACATAGAGAAAACCTTGTGGCAGAGGCCAAAATAAGCCCTGCTTCCTGGCTAAGCTTAGCAAGAATGGGCTGGGTGAGTACTGAACTCTGTTTGATGACGTGCTGAGAATTGGTTTTGTGGCAATAGGGCGCCATATAAATTCCTAAATAGAGTTGGAAAAAAACCAGGACAACAATTTCATTAAAAAAGTCAAAATGTTAAAGCTGTTTTCATTGTGCAGCTCTCACCATGGACTTATTTCCCATTTTCCACAAAATTCTTTACAATGTTTTTGCTGAAATGTTTATCAGAATGTTGTTGATTTTTTTAATGCATATTATAGCAAACCAGGTATTGCATAAGAAGACACTGCTTTAGGAAACAAAAAGGGTCAAAATTTTGTAAAAAGGGAAATGTTTAATGATGGGTTTTTTTCTTGACCAGTTTTATTTGTCATAAAAAAGGCCAGTTTTCTACTAGGAAAAAAATGGTTGGTGTGACAAATTTTGATCAGTTCTATTCCTAGATAGGTAGCAAGTCCCAGATACTGCCTTTAACTTCTAATGCGAATGGCACATTGCAGAATGGGCAGCACTTGAGAGACACAACCTTGATTTATACCACATGCTACCCCATGAAAGTCAAAGGGTTTTAGCCTCCTCTCACCTACACCAGAATTGCATTAATATAATTCCATTGACTTCAATGGGATTACATTTGATTTGCAGCACTGTAAGTAAAGAGCAAAGGCAGGCCCAGTGCATATCCACAAGGTTCAAATGAAGACAGAATTTAAGCTGAATGTGACTAAGAGGCACAAAAATGGTCGTGCTAATGGGTATCATTCAAGTGAGAGGTGATCTCCACGGTGATAACTTGTGCTGATCATATATCCGGCTGCTAGAGTTATTGTCAAGGTCCTTGGAAAACAAGGAGTCTCTCTGTTATGAGAACAGTGACACGTAAAGGTGTGTCCTTTAGGACCCACCAGGAAGTGGTAACCTCAGGCCCCCAGCCGTGCTGGCACAGCGGCTGCACATTACAGATGTGGCAGCTGAGTGTGACGTGGGCATCTGGAGGTCTGCCAATAAAATGGTGTCAAACCTGTTCCTGTACATGCCCTGGGATTTACTTCCCACAAGACAGCAGAGTGTACTCTAGCTGACTTATCTATGAACCATGGAAACATTTTGAAAAGGTAAAGCAGACCATACACTGAAGAATCATTTGTCACAAGTAATTGCAGGCAGTCAAAAAGAGCGGGAGAGTATATGAATCATGACGTAAAAACAGTGAAGGGCAGGCATTTAGTCTGGTCTGTGGCTATAAGTGCAGTGACACAGGTTAGTCTTGGCATGATATACAAATGTTATGTGCAGAGGGACAAGTACAAGGAATAAAGAATTCCAGTTTCTCATTATCTTATGCAGCCAAGAAGGCTTTTTATTTCACACACAATTCATAACTTTTAGTAGGCGGGTGACGGCTACATTGAATTAGTGGGAACATTTTGTTTCCTGGATTTAAATATTCTGGCTGTGACAATTTATTTCTAAGATAAAATCCCAATACACAGACAGACAGAGAAAGTTGCCCAACCTGATATTTCAGCTAGTCAAACCTAAAGATGGGTATAAAAGGTACACCAACATCAAAGCAGTTAAGAACAAGGGACCTGATTGTTAATATTACTGACTGACCATCAAACATGGGTGGTGAATACAGATCAGACTGTGTGACTTTCTGGAATCTCTCAAAGGTCCAAAGTAAGACTGACTAGAAAAATAATAATGCAAAGATCTTCAAACGATGGACTGATTTCTCCAGTGAGAAAAAAAAAACACACACACTTTCTTTTTAAAACCTGACTTCCTGAGTCAGTGTTCCCATTCGAAATCATTGTAAATTATGAGAGGCACATAACACTAGGGGATAGAGTGAAATTTGGATTTGGAATGTGTGGTGTTGCTCATATACAGAGAGCTGAAAGGTCACAGATAATGATGCTATTTATGGATTTGTTATAAATGGTAGATAAGATTGTGAACTTTTGTTCTTATATCTGCCTGGGGAATTTAATATTAATTGACATGATCAAATGCATAATACTACATTTCTATGCAAGGGTCTTTGTAGATCTGCAAGTGCTTTACCAATGGGATTAGTAGCATTATCTCTATTTTACAGAAGGAGAAACTGAGGCATGGTGAGGTAAAATGACTTGTCCAGGATCATCGAAGAGCCGCTGGTACAACTGTGAATAGGACCCGGGCCTCTGTGTTTCAGAGCAGTGCTCTGCTCAATAGGCATCACTGCCCCAACTCTTAATTTTACAGTGGAGTAACTGGATTTGAGTCACCCAGCAGTGTGAAAACTGTGAGCTATATCAGTTGTATGAACTACATCACCCTGTGATTTACACATATCTGTGGCACTCAGAGCTGATACACCCAACTGTAAGAGGGCTATAAAAACGTAGATTACCAGCACCATTCAACAGAAATTCCTTGAAACTACAGCGTTCCCAGAACATTAAACCCTGAAGACTGAACAAAACATCTGATTGTTATCATTTCCTCTGATGAAAGGATTCATAATGTCATTGAAAGCAATGACCTGCACTGCCCACAGTATTGGTGCGACAGTATTTTTTTGTGACACTGAGGAGAGAAGAATTTTTAGCATAGACTAAGCTGTGAATAGAATATTTTGTTGTAATAATAAGAGTGGGTAAAGAATTAGCAAAGAAGTCCAAAAAATAAGCTCTCCTAAGTATAAAATACATACATCTATGTTGCTGTGAATTTGAGATACCAGACATTAGCACTGCTCCTGGCTTTATAGCCCTTGCTGGTAATTCAGTCAGCCTTCTAAGGCCTTTTTCCCTTTGTGTTGATGGAAAGCAATAGAGGTGGTTAGAAGGGATTATTTTAAATAGTAGAAGTTGGCGAAAATTCCAAGAATCCTGAATATTCTGCTTCGATATTTTCAAAACACAATCTTTTAAACTTTTCACTTGAAATGACTTTTCAGGTCAGATTTGGAAATTGAGCACAACATAAATATGTTGCATCCCTAAGGGAATGCTTTGATTTTTGTTTCAATTAAATATTCCAAGTTAGTCTCAACTTAAGGTTTGATTTCAACAATATTTTCTGAAATTTCGAAGAGAATTTTAGAACTTGCAGCTTTCATTCCTAATCAGAAGAAAGGTGAATTGTGAAATCTCAAATAACCCTGCATAGCTCTACCATGAGCATCTCTGTGTGTGTTTATGTCTGTCTATCTGTCTGTCTACCACACCTCGCAGAATGACTCTCAGCCTGTGTCATGAGAACCCAAACTTAGCCCCATTAAGGCACTAAAACCTTTTAGAAATGGAACAAGCAGTCCCAGCCCGAGCGGTGGATTTTCTTTTTTTTCCCGTTTCCTGTTAAAAACCAGGGACTTTCCCGTGAACAAAGTCTTTTCAAAATGCATGGGTGATGGACAGAACTATGCTTGATCTTACGTTGAATGGAAAGGAAGAGACAACTTTCTCTTTCTTGTTCTCCTTTAGATGGATTTTCCTTACCGATCTCTCAGGGTAATATTAAGAATCGTCTCACATCGAGCACATCAGAGCTCCTCCCTGTAGTATGTACACGAGTACATGGTTTAGGGCCTGTTTTCAATAAATAGGAAACATCTCCCACTGCGTGTCTAGTGTACATGTTATCCCCTACTAAATAGAGACAAAATGAAATCACTGCCCAGTTTCAATGCCAAGTATATTATATGTACAAGCTCTTCCAACGCTCTCCTTCACTCAGGCATTTTGGTGCCATCTTGGACCCTTGGTCCTTACATGGCAGGAAATAGAAAGATGTACTTCATTTTGTCCTTTAAAAATTATATATAGTTGTGACTATGCTACTGCCAAAACTCTGGTCTACTCCCACATTCATTCTATATTGGATTATTGTCATGGTGGCAGAGGGAGGATGCCCTTGGTCCCACTGAAATGAAAGGCAAAGTCCCACTGACCAAGACTTCTACATCTCAGTCTTCATTCCCTCCTCTGCCATTGGGTTACAATCTGTACAGCATTTTGTAGCTGCTTAATTCCCCCCCTCCCCTATTTTCTGCTTCTTTTTTCTCCTTTGTTCAGGAGTCATGCTAGCTACCTTTGAAGTGAAGAATCAAGCTCAAAATCTTACTGTTTTACAAGGGGAAGAGAGAGTTGGAAAGTAACTTCCTTCTAAGCCTCAACAATAATATCATAACATCACTGCCAGTAGGTCTATAATAAGGACTGTTATACTCCCACTCTTACTTAGTGGCAGAAGCTGGTCTGTTTTTATGTTTCTGCACAGCTGTTTCCATTTGGTTTCTGTCCTGCCTATCATGACTCAATCTATATCAATCCTCTTATTAAGCTTTTATATTTGTGGCCTCCATTTCGGAGGAATTGTATATGATCTGAAGATCTTTTACGTCTTGCAAGCCTGTTGTTCTGTTCTGTTCCTATGCACAGATTTTGTTCCATGCGTTCTCTGGCCTTGCTGTCAGACTGCAGGAAAGTGTGCCCTGTTGTGATAGGTGCGTGTTAATTGGCACACTGGGAATGGCACTGGTGATCTCCAGGGCTAAGGGCTGAACTGTAACACACGCTCATCGGCAGGTATTACTAGACATTGGTTTTAAAGAGGCCAAATGGCCCCCTCAACCTCCATTCACAGAAGATAGCTTTCCCCTAAGCAGCCCCAGCCTTCCCTACCCCACCTGGGGCAATCTGCCTTGTGCCAGAGCGCACACGCAGGGGCATTCCCTGGGGACAACTAGCGCCGGTTGTCCCTGGAGAAACACACATGTGCGCCCATCTAGATGTGCCCACAGTGTTCACACAAATAAATGAGAGTTATTCTGGGTACCAGAGCCTTGCTAATTTTGCAGAAGCAATGGGGGGAAATGGATGGAGGAAGGAAAGAGGTGAGGGGAAAAGATGAATCAAGCTTTGTTATACTTATTATATTGTGTTCTCCTTTACAGAGGTTGAAAGCCCTATTTTCTTTGCTGTGGGACATTTAAATGGTGGAGATTTCCTGCTCCAGCTGAGGGAAATTGAGGCAGCGTGTTTACTGTTGGCATACCCCTTGAAAAGTGTGTGCAAAGGAACAAACTGGAGGAGGCAATGACAGCAGTGAACCATGACACAGAGCTCTGCATATTCACTGAACGGTTATTCAGAAATAACCATGCAGTGGTCCTGGGATTTAGACACCTACAAATAAGCAGAATGTAGACAACTGAATAGCATCATTGCACTCTGGTTGTTTGAGATAATTATGTCTAAGTCTAAAACTTAGTAAACAGTTGTTGCACAAATAATTTGTTTATTTTACATTTTATAATAATTAGGCTATTTCTTTTTGTGTCTCAACTGCAGATTTAAGCATAACAAGAGTTCTTATAAGATAATTAGATAGCAATTGATTACTAAGGCTGTTTTTAAAATGTAACTGCTATAGTTACTACACTTCAATAAACATATCCTGAATACTCATTTAGTGTTTAATCATATAATACTATTTTCAAACATATATTAAAGCTATTTCAGATATAATTTAAGTTGAACCAAATAGATACTTCCAGTGTCTTTCTTTGTAACACTGCAATTCATTTTACCTAACCACTGTTTACAATTACTGCAAAATGTAGCTTCCCAGAGCCAGTAACACAATAACCTGACAGGATTCAAGACAAGCACAGCCATATAGGCAAGGCACAGGCTGATGGAAGGAAAGATGTAAAAAGATGAGGGAAAAAGAAACAAATGGATATTGCAGGCTAAACTGCCCTCACATCCTGTTTCATTAAGACTGTTGTAGTCATTACTGTATCTGGGTATTCAGTAGCATAGACACGCTCATGATGAATGACAGCATTCAGAAACGGGAGCATAATCGATCACATCTGGAATAGTAATTTCTATTTTTGGTTGGCTCAGTTTTAGGAGGCCTACTTTTCCTGACATCAGGCCTGGTTTTCAGAAGCTACAGGTCCCCTTGAGCTAGATTGTTCCCTCCCAGAACATGGAAAGATGAGCAGGGATGTTTTGCCTTCCCTTCTGTATGCATCTGTGAGAATAGATAGAGGAAACCCACATATATGTGTATCGAACCATCTTCTAATGAGAGCATTCATACTGGGTAAGGAGAGGATGAGAACAAGGGAAGGAAGGTCCTGAAAAGCAGTGAGAACTCAAAAATTCTGCCTCAGGGCATGGTGCTAACTTGGCAAACGTGAGGTCCCCTCCATCCCGATGGGGCTGTGACTGTAGGCTTCTAAATCACTTGCACACCTAGGCAAACAAAACACCATGTCAGCTTGTGAGTCTTCATGCTATATAACACCGTGAGAAAGAGATGCACAGGACACACACTGAACAGGATAGATGTATGTAAGACATAGCAGACGTGTATCTTTTTAACCGTAACGGTCTGGTAGTGCTGTCTCCCTCCTGGTAACCACGTGTGTTGTCAGAGTGGTCCACGACGTTCCTTCCCCAGACTCATCTGACGTTTCCTCCCACCCCATGCAGTTCCAGCTCTTCGTTGTGAAGAGTCTTGCAGTATAAGGAGACATTGCAGACTGCTGAGGAACGAACACACATTCAGCAACTTGCAGCAGGCATCTGCACTGTTACGGGGGAAGTGGGATGGACAAATGTCCTGCAGTGGCCATTGTAGTGCCTGCAGGTCTTTGGATGGGCGTGCAGATGGGTCTGTGGAAGCCACGGACTGATAACAGGTATTGAAAATTGCTTTGGAACTTGTATTTTAGCAGTCTGAATACTTTTGAAAGATGTGAATGAAGGCAGCATTTGAATGGCCTGACACTGTTTAGCCAACAGGGAGAGTCGGACCATCTCAGTGTGACATCATTCTCTCTAGCAATCGTGCGCCACAGACTGGATAAACTGTTGCCAGGGCTGTGGAATTTGGAAAATTACAGATAAAACTAAGGAGCAATTTCAAGGCTCTCGAAGTCTCTTTTATTTCACCTCCTCTCTCTCCTTTTAAAAAACTGCCCATTTTTGTTTCATAAGTTGTTTGGATTACTTGTTCATGGTCAAAGAATTTCACAAATATGTGGGAACTATTAAGCATCTTCTGTGTGTCAGAACTGTATGCCCTTGCTACAAGTGCAAAAAGGCTTAGTTTGAATGGGATTTCAATGTTCTGTTATGAGTTGGCCATAATTTAATTAGCTGTTTCAGAGACAAAAAGAGAGTTCTTGTGGTTAAGAAGCTGACCTAGGATTCAGGCTTCTTAAGTTCAGTATCTGTCTCTGCCACTAACTCTCTGTGGGACCTTGAGGGAATTTGGGCTACACTCCCTGGAAGCAGCTGATACCTGTGTTATAATAAAAATAGATGAAGGGCTGCCTTATTTGTGTGAGCAATTGTATTGGAATCAGTTGTGCCATTTGTGCGCTTTGAGGGTTTTATAACTGACTTGTAGGCTTGTAAAGCTGCCTCTTGAAAGGGCAGCAGATGTGTTGATTTAGCATCTACAGAAGACAAAGGTAAGAGTCTTATTCATCTAAGGAAGGGCAGGATCAGGCTCAACATTGGTCTAATCCCATAGTTCATTGAAAAAGATTGAGTGATGAAATCTAGATTTCTGGGGTTATTTTATGTGAAGTGAGATAGTAACCTTCAGTCTTTGGACTGTCTGAAGGTCCAGTCCCGAAGTTCTTACTTCCATAAAACCCCTACTGGCTGCAGGAAAGGACTTCGGAAACAGCCCCCGTATTAGTTGGAACTTAATGGCTGCATTCAACAGAGGCAGCATGCAGTGTTCCCAACTACCAAGGGGGTCAGGGAAGTTGTAGGGGCAACAAAAACTCGATTACAGTTTAAAGGACAGAAAACATCGCTCGCCACCTCCCAGCACACTTTCATCCTTCCAGGCCAAGTGTTCTTTATCAACCTTTTGCGACACACACAGAATGAATTTATAGGCTTTCCCTTGCTGCCATTGATGCATTTTTCATTCCTTCTAGTAAATCTAAAGGGAGAGGATGAAGTTTGCATAAGGGGTGGCCAAACTGAAAAGGTTGGAAGACACTGATCTGAGTGAGTGAGCAAACAGCCAGAAGCTAGCAACTCCTAGATGCTAATACCAATGTAAGCCTCAGTCTTTCAATTGAGTCCATTGAGTAAGTCACTGCTGATGAACACTGGGGAAAGGATTTGAGAAGGCCCCTACCAGTCCTATGTTTCATTTTGTCATATTCATTAGAAGATATGGCTCTACTATATGTCCTTCAGCAAGTCAGCAATTTTGTTCTGGATCTCTCATTCCCTTCCTGTACAATGCAAATAATATTACTTGCCTGCCTTCCACGGGTGGTGTAAGGACTGGCTGGTTAATGTATGCATACTCACTGTTTGGGTGCTGTTTGATGCCGGCTAGATAGGGTAGAACTCTCTTTGAAGTGGACATTTTATGTTCTCTGGGTTGCAGTACACACAGAAGAGTTTATAGTTTTAAAGTATTTGTTGCTGTCTCCAAATTGGGAGGAGCAGTGACCTGCAGCAAGCAAAATTTGGAAGGAGTTAGCCTGCTTTGTAACTGAATTTCCATGTGACAAATGGTGACATTTATAAACTCTTCCAGAGCAGCCTAAAATAAATAAGTGGAAATTGAAAGTGCTGAAGACTGGGCTGGAAGGAGCTTGTGAGGAAGGATATTAATAGCGAACCCCTCCCTGAAATGCAGAGGAGCAATAAAAGAAGGCCAAGAACATTCCTGTTACAGAATTTTCTGCTACAGCTCCGCTCAGAACATTTTATTCAATTTTGGTCACTGCCTTACAGAAAACTGTCATGGCACACTGCAGGGTGTGTACTATACACATGCTTGGAGTAAGGCCAAAGCTAAGCCTTGGCGCTCAAGGAAAACCCTTCTGTCCTCCTACTTTAGCTAAGCTAAATGTCATCGACCCCCTTTTGTTTTGTAATGAAATTCAGCACCAGCTAGCACATGCTCAGCCTGGTGCCTCCTTTCATTTCTTTGCTATTCTAAAAGGGACCCAAATTAGTGCTTTGGACCCACTAAACCCCAAAACTGGTACAATGTGATTCCACCCAGAAGACTGACTATTTAAAACCAGCATATTGGTGCTTGACACATCTGTTCCATCATGTGAAACTGTGGTTGGAGTGCTCTTGTAGCTGTGATCATCCAGGAAATACCTAAGAAGCAAGAGAGACCTGAGAGAGACAAATATGGGGCCCAAAGAACCCTAACATCTCTCCCAACCAAATAGTTGGTCTAAGAAACAGTGGGCACATCTACACGTTCATTAATGTGCTTTTGCTACTGTGCATTTAGTTTAGTACCTCTAATATGAGGTACTTCATAAACATGCATTAGGCTGACCTAAAAAGCAAATGCCTTTTTAGTGACACTTAAATTCTACTGCACATTAACGTATTACCACTGTTTTTGATGTGCCACTTTAATACACAGTAGAATAAGCTACTGCACATTAAAATGCACATGTAGAGTCACCCAGTATTATCAAAGAAACCCTTGCTTCCATCATGAGGTATCAGTCCTATCTGTTGACCTGCGTCTGTGAATCCTACAGAGCACTTGATGGATTCATGAGAGAGAAAACTGGGTACTCTTCCTTCTTCTGTGTTATCAGCAGACTTGTTTGCTAAATGATCATTATTAAAGCTAATCAGTAATTCATCTAAGTGGCCTGTTGATGGTAGTGGAGCTGCATAGGGTGTTACAGCATAATTTGGCTTGCAAAATCCCTGTTGAATGACACAAAAGGAGAAGATAATCCAGCTTGACTTCAGAGTTTATAGAACTAGCATTTAGGAAAAAACCTCACTCTCTCTATCTCATTCAGCCCCTGCTGCTGCCTCTGTGTCTGAGTTGACCCACTTGCCACATGACATGTGTTGGACTAGCCCTGCAGACAGAGTCTGGGACATGCTCTGCATGTGGTGCCCATTCTGGCCAGTCCAGGATCCACACTGCATGCAATGTCTGCTTCAGCTGGTTCCCAGCAAGGGTCCCAGACCAGTTGGAGTGGGTGCCATGTGCAGCATGTATCCTGATCAAGCTGAGTTGGGACGCCACCATGTGCGACAGTCCAGGACTGGCTGGGGGGGGAAAGGGGCACTGCATATGGTGCAGATTTTGGACCAGCTAGGGCAGGCACCACATGTGCTGGATCCAGCATGAAGGCAGAGGGAAGTGGGGGGTCCATGGGCCCATTGCAGTCCTTGGACTGGCCCTGTGCTATGCATCTGGCCCAGGGGGCCAGATAAGTTTGACATCTCTGATGTAGCTGATTCAGTACGTGGCCTTTTTCTCCCCTATAACTATATGGGGATATACTTATGTATCCCCATATATGATTTGTGAATATCAAGGAGCTTGTACTGCTGAAATGCTAAACTAGAATGGGATGTTAAACCTAAGTCTTGAAAACTTATGGACATTAAATATTCTTTGATTATTTTTTGAGCAAGAATAGAAACATGAGAACTGGTATCACAGCTAAGTTACATTTCTAAATTCTGCTACAGGTCTCAGTGGCATGCAGTTTGCCCTTCTGTGGGCCACATGCATTAATGTGCTTTTCCTAATGCGCATTAAATTTAGTACCTCCAATATGAGGCACTAAATGACTGCACATTAGGCTGCTGTAATGTGCAAGAGTGCAAGTGCAAACTTTTTAGGTGATGCTTAGTGTGCAGTAGCCTATTCTACAGCACACTAGCATATTAGACCAGTTTTTTACACGCCTCTTTAATGTGTAGGAGAACTGGCTACTCCATATGTGTAAATGTGTCTCGTGTGGAGGGATGTAGAGTAGTTGATGAAATTGTGATGCAGTATTGCAGCTGCTTTGTTTCACTCTAGAGGTGGTTGCATTTCTGAGGACACATGTATATACTTTTAAAGGAAAATTTAATATAAACTCTATTATTATTATTAAGTTTTGAGTAGTCCATTATTATGATAATTATAATCGATTAAGTGTCAACAACTTGCTTGATGTTCTACAAGTCACTTAGCAAAGAAACCATCAAACTCTACTATTTTGGGTACCGGCCCTCAGGAGAAAATCCTTTACCACAGAATTTTCTTATTTACAAGAGTCCCTTTTCTCTTGAGGTTTCATTTGGTTTAAATGGCAGTTCTCTATAGTTTCCAAGACCTATAACAATTTTTCCCCATTTTATTTTAACAACTATAGTAAATCACAATTTGCTGTGACTGGGGAACCTTATAGCTATGGGGTTTGTAAGCACCATAAAACTCTTTGCTGCCTAGCACAGATGGTAGCAGAGGAAATCCAGTGTGCATGTCAAAAATGTCTTTCTTTTTTGCACAGATAGTCTCAAATATGTGGATAGTCTAACAAGCCAAACTTGCAGAGGAAAAGCACTGAGGTGATTCCAGAAACAATTAGGAAGTAGAACAAGCAAATAAGCCTTGATGATCTGAATGACTCAGGTGTTCCACCTGATTCATATGATAAAATAGCTCTTCTTCACTTACAGACTTGCTGTCATTAGTATTGAAATTAGGCAACAGCTTTCTGGTAAATCTTGGGGATAAACATATTTAAAAACAATGTTACAGTAGTCGACCGTAAGATTGTGGTAGCACTGCTGAAATATGTGGACCGGCATTTTTAAAAATGACTTATAAGTTTTGGGTGCCTAGTCTGAGAAGTGCTTAAAGCCTGATTTACAGAAAATGCTGAATGCTCACCTTCTCAAAGCATGCCTTTTAAAGATGACTACTCTACTAATAACTCCCTTTTGAAAATCTTGGCCATGTGTCTCTGAAGTGAATTTTATAACAATAATGCATGTGATGTAAAATCTGTCTATCATAAAAAAGGCCACAATCTTTGCTTAGTAAAAAAAAAAAAGGCCATATGAATTGCATTTAGTACCTTTTCTAGCTTTTGTATGTAATCTGCAATAATAACAATCTAATCTAAAGAGTTTACATTGTCCTATTTTAAATGATGGAATACTCTCTTAGATATAAGATGCCAATGGATATACAGTAAATAAAAGGCAATGGTAAATGACACAGCTGTAATTCCACCAAAAGATTCAAGTGCTGATGGTAAGAGCCACCAGAGTGAAGTCTGTGTCATTGGACATCCATAATGTCATTGTGCCATAACTAATTTTTAATCCTCTTGAAAGAAACAGTACACTTTATCTTGCATTATAGCCCACCAGTTATTTTTAAAGAACATTAAGGTTGCAATAAATCAGGGGTCCTGCAGAAAAAATAGCTAGCAATTATGTTAATAAAGACTGTGCATATACACAGAAAAGCTAAATGAAGGTTGCATGGGCAACCTTATTTCAAGCTAGTTTTGAGCGCTTGGCTTTGTTTTCTTAAGGTACTTTTTAAATGTAGTTGCCTTGATTTTTTTGAACAAAGTAAACTGAAAAGAAGCCTGTTATGTAGTGCCATATTGACATAGACATGGTTCATTGGCAGGGCTGGAACCTAAACCCTCTCCAGAGACTTCTGCCATTTGAGCTAACAGACTAATGTATACCAGCAGCGGGTGTCATCCTCTATGGAGACTAGCACAGAGGAAGAGACATGCTTTACCACTGGATTTTTTCTGAGAGCAAAGAAAGAAGGACATTCGGGAATCAGGGGTCCCACTGTGGACCCTGAAACGGAGTTTCTTGAGTGGTCACAGACTGTTCTGCCCCTGTTCCCTTAAGATGTACCCCTTCCACCTCTCCTCCAGTCTTTCACTGTGTCCACTCTGTTTCTCCTTCTCACTTCTCTAGCTCCTCATCCCAGGGTTCAGGATCCTTATCCTGAGGATTTCAGTCTCCTCTGCCACTCAGTTAAACTTCTGAGGCCCCAGCTGAGTCCTCTTGTCTGGCCAGTTTCTCTTCCAGTTTCAGCCCCCTTCCCACTGGCCACCAATCCCTTCCCCATGGCTCCCCCACAGCCCTCCAGCCTGTGTCTCTTCATCTTTCATTTCTCTGTTCCAGTCTTCCATTAACTCTCCCAATATATTCCCATCACTAACACTATCTACCACCCAGAGGGGAGACTTTTGTGTCCTATGTTAGGTAATATCCTCCTGCAAGCTGTCTAGGTGCCAGCAGATGGAGTATTAAGAGCAAAGCAGAAAGAAAGACTTTCCCTGCTCTCTGGTTTGATGGCTAGATCCACAGCAGCCAGGAGCAGCAGTTGCAGGGAAAGTCCTGTCCATGCCCTGCAGTTCTGGACTGGAATATTTGCCGTGCAGATGGTATCTTTAGAGAATTTAGCTGCCCAACACTGATATGTCTCCATGAGCATGTTTTAACAGAGTTTTCAAGGCTTAAAACTTGGCTAAATTGGGGCAAAAGGCACATCCCTGTCACTGGGACAACTAATCTGCCAACTTTAAAGCTACTGCTCCAGATCCCAGAGGAGTTAGCATTTCTCAGTGAAACTGTCTAAGATTTTTTTCTTTATGAGGGCAAAACCATGTATTTTTTCCACTCGTCTTGTGCTGTGAGATGCGTGACCTGTTTTGGATTGCTTCCAAACGAAATTCCATCTGGGAAAGACACAGACAATTGAAGTCCAATGGGTTAATGTTTAGCAAAAGCATAAGCCACTGAATATAAAGTTATATAACGGTGGGCTCTGGGGCAGCATCATTCTAAGTGGTGCATCCAGTTGTGCCATTAATAATGCACAAGGCTTATAAGTAGTTTCAGACCATGAAAAAGTATTTGTTCTCCCTCTGCCATCTTCTCCACCCAAACGTTTACCATTGTCTAGTCTCTGTCCTCACTTGTCAGGTATAATCCGCTTTATGGTCCAGCCATTTCTGTTTTCTTTCCAGAGACCCCCTAATCATACCAGGGTTTGCAGTAGTAACATGACCTACATCTTCCCAAGCGCTGTAGTGAGTCCCAAGATAGGATTCCAACCCAGCTGTATAGGTGAGAAAAGTTTGCATAGGGCCAGGACTGTCCCTAGTGGGGGGTGGGATAAGGGCGAGGGGCAAACTGAGGCAACTGCCCTGGGCCCTGGGCCCTGTGCTTTGGGGCCCCCCTGCGGTCAGTGCCATACAGGCCCCCTGTGGCTCTGCCACCGCTGCCAGCCACCCACCACCCCTGCAGCCCCACACAGGCTGATATGCCCCGGGCCCCGCACACCCCTAGCTCTGCATAGGGCTAGAAAGTATCAGTTTAATTTTCTTTTTTTTTATACTTGGTCTGCTGAGAAGTTTCCAAATCCTTGAAATACCTAGAGTCCAAAGAGCCCTTTTTGAGAAAGAAATGGAAAATGATGCTGAAATGACTTTTCAAAATAAATGTATATAAAGTAATGAACCCACTGCATATCTGACCCACACAGACTTGCAATATGTAGAGCAACCAGAAGGGGGAAATGTTACAGCTCTTCAGATTTTAGGGGGGATATTTTTGTTGATAAACTGAAAATGCAAAGTGGAAAAAAACCCTCCCTCCTCCTCCAAACTGCTGAAAACTGACTTTTCAGCTTTGTGGATCTGGGCTTTTTCAGTTTTTCAAGGTATGCGATGAGGAGGGGGCATTGGTTATGTGTCTTGCAGTTTAATATTGATCAGCCTTACATCCTGCAGCCAGTGCCTTGAGCTCCCAAGGATTAAAGGCTCGCTGCATGAATGTACCTCAGATCACATCTTCTTTCAGGAAGCAACATCCCTGTCCAGGAGTACACTAGCACTAAGTACAGATAGTCAAAAAGCCTGAGGCTGAATTGATTCAGTCCTTGCAGGTTAATCTAAGCTGCAAAGACTGAACCAATAAGCAAATAAATAGACATTCACTTCTGATTCAGGAAATGCAGCCACATGCTGTCAGTGGCTCAAGCCAGAAGCTGGGGGGGGAGGCGGGTGCTAGAGCATGGCTCTCTGGCATGTAGCCAGCATGAGCTGTATGTTCACTTCCTCTTCCTGCTGCTCCCAAGTTCTGTGGGATGTGCAGTCCAGACTCACAGCAGCAGGACTCTGCAGGATTGCACATCACTTCCTCTTCCTGCTACCAGGTGCCTCTGGGATTTGTAGTCCACAGTCACAGCCAGCACTAAGTAAGCAGGGCAGGGCAGGTCTATACTTTTGGGGAAGGGGAGTTTAACCCTCCTCCCTGGTCCCAGAGCCCAGCTGGGGTTTGCCTTGAGTGGGGGCCAGTGAGCCAGCTCATGAGACCAGTGAGACCACTGCTCCAGCTAGGGAGCAGAGAGGCAGAGATAGGTCTGCTCTCTGAAGGAGACAGCACAGCCCAGGGCTGCAAATCATGCTGGGATGCTGGTGGACTCTGATTTAACTTGAACCAGGAGGTGGTCTGGAACAGAAGTTTCATAAACTGGGTTGACCTAAATCTGTTAAGTCTGCTACTACATTTAACCAGATTTATCTTAAACCAGTTTCAGCCGTTTTGAAACTGGCTTATGTGCATTGAACTTCTGTTCTGTTACAGGTTTAAATAATTTCTGATCACTTAAACCAGCTTATGTGTAACTTCTGTCCCTAGCCTTGGAGAGTTAGCATACTACAAGCCCTGCATTATGCGTGTCCTTGGTCCCCTGGCATTAGAGCACTGCATCCTCTGAGGTGCTACCTATTGAAACTCATTACAAGTCAAGTCCTCCTTGTGCAACTGCATAGATGGGAGGGTCCAAGGGACTTCTTTTTCACCACTTAACCCTCCTCCGCAGTAGTGGGAATTGCAGTCTCTGGACTGAAGGAGCTCAAGGGCTGCTCCCTTTGCACTCTCTACGCGTGAGGAAGTTGGAAGGAGTGAAGGCCATGCCCACCTGTGGAGCTGACTGGGGGCACAGGGGATAAGTGAGCTAGTGTGGTGTAGTTCACGTGCTGCTCTTATACAATGGAGAGAGAAGGGAAAGGTTACCCCTTCAGATGTATTGTGCCACCAAGTGTGTCCCCATTGAGGCAGTGCACTTCCAAACCACCCACAACAGGGACTAGGGGCAGGGAACCCCATCAGGCCCTATTCCTCTCTTGCAAGTCCAATGCTTTTAATTAAACAAATAGGGAAAGCAACCCACTGTAACAATTCTGATAGCACGTGGAATGAAAAAATAATGTAGCTAAAAAGGAATATTGTTTGATTAGATCCAAACCAGGCATCAACTGGTTTTGCTCATTTAACCTGTCTCCTGATCGCAGTACAGCTGTCATTTAGCTGCAGGGTGGATGTGTTCATACTGAACTATTAATCTGTTTCAAAATGCCATAACATTTCCATGAAGAACTTCCTAATTTTTTTTTCCGAAATTAAATGTCTGTTTAAAGTTCATTCCCTCCTGCTGCAACTAATTGAAATGAGATTTGGTTTATCTTTATGACATGAAAATGGGATTGAGTTTCATAATAATAACAATAATGATAACTCTATAGATTTTAGGACTAGTAGTTAATAATTATAGTAATATGTGGAGATTAGACAGGAGTAATGCAGCATAAACAGACCATTGCTATTTGCTGAGATGTGTGATTGGGTGCCTGTTAACAACAGCTTCTTAATTTGGTATCTGTTTTTAGTTCTCATTGAATTTTAGTCAAGTGCATTAATTAATTTAGCGCCAGAATATGATGATGATGCAGGGATCCCTTTGCTAACCAGACACCAATTTAATGCTCAAAGTAATAGAATTTAAAAAATGCAAAGTTCTTGAGAAGCATGAAGTCAGGGCATACAAAATCAGCTTGCCTCCATGTGCCTAGTCAAAGGTAAGCATGCATCAGAGTTAATCTTTTAAGACAAGTTACAGCAGTTTTGGCCATGGATTCAAAGCTCCCTGCTTCCCCTTGATAAATTAGGTTACCATTTTGAGAGCCTTTGGTGAGGAGCAGAATAGCATGCTAGAATAGTAACCCCAAAACTTGGGGTTTTATTTAATTTTTCTTTGAGGACAGAATTAGGTCCAAATATTTTTAAATAATTTGCTACTCAGACTTCTGAAATGCGATGGCACCATGGACATGGGCCTGTGCATTTCAGAAGTTTGAGTAGCAAATGAGGGGGAGTTTTTTGAAACATAAAACAGCTACTGAGTTTTCCAAAAAAGTGCTTGCCACCTGTAGACTAGTTCTAGGACATTTAAAGTGCCTGCTTGTCTCTAAGGACAGCTGCTATATTATCTGTTAGGGACAAGTCTCACATTGTATTTTCTCATGGATATTTTCTTTTTGTTCTACCACACTTTGTTGCTTCCCTTAATTTAAACTGAAAGTCACTCAGACTTTGAATATGTGAAAAACAGCCTTAGCTGTGAATTCCCTTTTACTGGTGATTATGTATTTTATTGCTTGGCAAGTTTAAGGCCAAATTCTGATACGACAGTTCAAGCTAACCTTCAGCTTCATGAGCAAATAAGCTCTGCTGACTTTATTAGGACCCTGTCTGGAATAAGGCTCTACGCACTGTCAAGAGATGAGAAGCTGACCCCTTGTAGATTGGGGGTGTTCTTTTTCATGGTAGATTCATAAGAAAAGAAAGAGATGGCATGCACACAGCGTAAGAAGAGATGGCTGAGTTGGCTGCTGTATGCTGAACAATTAGAGATGCTGAGGATTTAGCCAGCTTGGTCAATAGAGGGAAGAATATGATTTGCAACATTGTGAAGTAAAGTTAGCGCAGAACCAGGAAAGTTAAGAAGTCACAACTAGGCCAGAATAGTACATTCACAATTTGGTCCCCTCTTTATAGTGGAGGTGACTCCAAAGCCCTAAGGAAGTTTAGATTCTGGACCAAATCCTGAGTTTGCCTTTGCTGCTTCAGATCATAAGAACCATCCTGCTTGATTCCGATGGTTCCAGGGAGAAAAAGCAAAAGGAAAAAGTTTGATGAGGAGGGGAGACATATTATTTCCTTCATTGGCCTGAAGGAATGATAACTGTGATCAAGGATCTTTGATGGTTGGGGGAGGAAGGGAATTATTGTTAAAAGAAAGGTTCTCCAAGAGGGACTTCTTGGAGCTCCCTAGGGGAAAGGGAAGGGGAAGGGGAAGGGAAGGAATTAGTTGACACAATGCACGATTGCTCTTAATGGCTCTTTCAGATGGTTGTGTTTTATTGTGTAAATACATGTTTATCAGCTTTTTAAAATGCAGATTGGACACCTATGTATTGTGTTTGGGGGACCTGGGAGAAAGAATATAATTGGCTTGCCAAACCACAGCTTTTTCCTTTGAGTTTTTATGAGCCATCATGTTCAACTGTATTAAGACAGGGTTTATCACGAGTGGTGTAGTCACAGCGATGAAAGGTGCTACTAACAAGCTGCCAGACATAAATAGAAAGATACTCCTCCATACAGCAAAACCCCTTTTGAAGAGCAGTTGTTTCTCAAGACTTGAGGCTATGCTTGCTTTCCATAATGTTATTTTAGTAGTGAATACTTAGTCATTGGTCTGCCGACTCACAGGTAGCCAGGGCAGGCCCCTTGTACAATGCATGGGGGGAGTCAAATCTCTCAGGGAGGGAATTTAATGAACTAGACCATCGAATGGGAAGCCAGTTAAGTTAGCCAGGAGAGAAATGCAGGGAGCAGGGAGAGAAGAGGGGTTTCAGCACCTAAGCAACTAACCTGCTGCACCTGACTGATGCCTGCCTACCTCTCGCTGTCCCTTGCTCACATCCCAGACCTCCCACACTAGCCCCTTGTTTTGCTGTGCCCCCCCACTGCTTTTTTGTGTGGGTGCATGGCTGCCCCTGCACCTTTTTGTGGCCTGCCCCCTCTCCTCCTAATGGTTATTAAAAGGGGAATCAATGCCCTTCAGTTGTGCTGGAAGTTACTATACTGTTTAACCATAAGTGTTGCCTTATACATTATGGGTGAAGAGTCTCATAGGGGTAAATTGACCCAGGAGAGTCACTAGCTAAGGGCTTGACCTAAGGAGTCCTTGGTACAGGGGCAGTTTTCTGAGGCTTTTACACTGACCCAAGTCCATTGACTCCAGTGCAGCCATTCCTGAATTAAAGCAAGACAAGTGAGGTGAAAAGTGGCACCTTGGCCTTGTAATTACCCCAAGCAATTAGATACTAAGAACATGCTCAATTTGATTGCTTCTCATGCAGGTGTGAATTGGGTCACTCCACTTAGATCCCAGTTGAGACAGGCTTAAAACCAGTGCCAGGGGATTTGAATCAAGCCTGCCACTTGCCAAATATTGCTCCTCAGAACAGAACCCATTTGGGGATTGCATACATGTAGAGTACTTGTAAGTGGGAAAGCAATGACTTTGTTGGTCTGCACTCATTTAATTTGCAAACACCAGAACACATTTATTTTAGATGTTTTTGGGAGAAACGAATGGGCTTTCTCCTTTTATGTGAAAGACCTAATCCTGTGCTCTGCTATACCATTCACTGGTATAAAACACGTCTAATACCATTACTGTCTCAGACTTGAAGACCACCTTATCCTCTTGAGCACCCACCATGTCAGGTGAGTCAGTGGGAGCTTTGTTAATATGCAATAGTCTAGATCTATCCTAGCCCAGTGAATTTGCTTTGCTGCATTCTTATTTGGAAGCTAGCCCTTCTTTTCTTTATGCCTTTCACTTCTGAAACCCTCCATCGCCACCATCTTTCCAAATAAGAAGTCACCCCTTGCATAAGGTAACTCGTGCTGCTTTGGTAAGAAGGGGTTCTCTCTCCCCAGAACACACGGTCTGCCTAAAGCACCTTTAGTCCTTGAAAGAGAGGAGTGGGATTACCCACTACCCAGGAATGGGATTGCTCAAATCCAGGTTTCTCATTTTATGGAGCGGAGCACAGATATGCCCGAATACGTTCAAATTTTCTGCTGTAAAGACCACATAAGTGTTAGTAACACACCCCTTGAGAACAGGGCTGCCCAAAACATTTCTGTGTGTAAAAAAAAAAAAAAAAAAAAAAAAAAAAAAAAAAAAAAATTGAAAACTATGTAGTCAAAACCCAACAGAAGTCTTCTTTTCCCAGAAAATGCTGATACTTCACCAAAAGATCAGCTGTCCCCAAACTACAAATGACACCTAATAATCAAAATTGTCAAGCTTTTAATCTTTGATGTCTTCAGAAGAGGTTCAAATTTTCTCTGGGGAAAAATTTTTTTGTAAAAATGTATTGCGAAACAAAACCCTGTTTTCTGACCAGTTCTAATTTAGTGTTCCCTTTTTATGCTAGGTCACTCCTAGACTGTGAGCTATTTGGGGTATGGATGTTATCATTTGTATCTGATTGTAAAGCAACTATCATTCCAGGCTCTATATAAATAATATATCATAAAACACAGACAGCACATAAAGGCAACCCCTGTTTAATGTTGTTTTGCTTAGCACTATGCATTTCACTGTAACGCTCATTTTAAGTTGATACCTGATTTCACTTAGCGCTCAGCAAGTTTCATTATAACACTCGCGGTCACCATCTTGGGTCATTAAAAACGATTGCAGTTGCCATCTTGGGTCATCAAATACTTTTGGTTTCGCTTAATGCTCGTTTCACTTATGCTCAGTTTTTCAGGAACCAATTCGGTTGCCTGTATTAGGAGTCTTAAGATATTATCACAGAAATGGGAAGATCCAACATAAAATGCAAAGTTACGGTTAGCATTGTGCCAAGAAGCAGGGTAGATCAGCCCACCCCGAGATCTGTGCTGCTTCCAGTACTCCAGTTCTCCCAGTACAATACATACCATATGCGGTGCAATACGGGGCACCACGAGGACAATGCATGATGAGGTTCTGTACGAGGAGAATGCTAACTCTGTGTTGCTTTGCTTGCATCTCGTTTGGTTATTCTCAGCATAGTTCTAGCGTGAGTGAAGAAAGCTGCTGGACAAGGGACAAATCTGCTTGAGACAAATGTAAGAATGACAAATGTAATCCACAGTCTGAAACAGAAAAGACATGCTTTTCTTTGGCCTACAGCATATTGAGCTTTGACAAAAATGTTTACGGGAACACACTGTGACTAAAACTCAGAGGGCCAACCTTTCAAGTAATGTTGAAACACGGAAAACGCTATTCTGCATCGTAACTTGTTCATGTCATGCAGCATCTTCTATCACACTTGCTATATTTAGACACATTAAAGCTAGTCACTTTACCAAAAGAAAGACATCTTTAATTGTGTTGCAAATATTCACCCAGTAAACCACTGCATTCAGCATATGTTTATTAAGCCCTTAAGGAAAATTCCCTGGATTCACTTGAGATTTCCTAAAGGACAAATTCTCTGTAAATTATTAACTTTTTTATTATCATGTTGCTTAGATTTATTGAGATAAACATTTAGTGTCATTTCTCTCACATGGTTAAATTGTCATGATTATTTTAAAAGGAAGATGTATCATATACTTCACTGCCCTTTAGCTTATCTCATTTTTAAGGAGAATGGGGATTTTATTATCACAGTCAATTGGTTATGAGCAGAGTGCTTTTTGGGTTTCTTTAATCTGCCTTAGGAAGGAGGGTAGAGTCAATTAAATGTGTTGAGTGGACCTTCTTAGCTGAATACAACACTTATTTCTGTCCAGTAAACCACGTCCAGGATTGGTGGCAACTAGCACAAACAGAGTGACAAGAATAAGCTTTTGAAGTATCAGATGAAGGTAGTCTTGCCAGGCTTATTGTTTTACTATCACTGCAACACTCTCCTCCACAGTATGTGGTAATGTCCAGAGGAGTCGCAGCGTCCACACCAAACCCTTTGCTATGGCAGCAGCCACTTCAAACATAGCTTCATGAATAGGAGCTCATTTGACCCTTGACCACAACCAGCCTCTAAATTGGCAGACAGAGAATCGGAGTAATTTGTATAATTTCAATTAGTTACTAGCTGCATAACAGGGAGGTCATGACTTTTTTGGGATGATTATTGCCCATGGCAACCAAACTTCAATGTACCATCAGTTTCCAAATACTTTCACTTAATAAATGTAAGTTCATAAACAAGGCCCAATTGTTGGGGGTACACAACAAAGCTAATTATCCATGCTGCTACCAAGTGAGCGGAAGATGACATAACTTTGTCGGCAAAATCCTTTTTATTAGCAACAAAAAAGTCGCTGATAAATGGCTTTAATAATGTTGGCTGAATGAATGGTATTGATCTTTGACTATGTAAAATAGTGAGGAAAGGCAAGTTTGTGTAAGAGCACTGTTGTTGTACTACTGAGAGCAGGCAGTTTTTGTTTCACAGTTTGTTCTGTGCACCAAAATTCAAAAATTCTAAAATCAATGTTGCCATTGTTGGGCCAAAACAGGACACCCTGACCACGGACAATGCAAAGAATTTCAAAATATAGATAGCTCCCTGATACATACAGATTGGACTGTAAGAAACATTGGGTTGTTTTTCCTTCTCGAAGAAAGGGCAGCTTGTTCCAAGGCATAGACAATGGTGTGTCTACATGACTGTGAAACTTCATGAACCCAGTGCAATAATTCAAGCCTTTGATATGAAAAATGTTTTGTATGTCTTCCTCCACATCTGCAAATACCTCCACTTTCCCTTGATGCCAGCCAAGAGTTGTTAGCAAGTGAATGTTTTCCACTTGAGGAAGAAAAAAAGGGTTAGGCACGTACATAAGTTTTGCTATTTGGCTTTTGTTTTTTGAATTAAAATAAAGGTTTCCTTCTCTCATGTCACAATCTATTAGCCAGTGGGAAACCTGGTATCACAGTTCTTTCCCCTTCACCCCAGCATTTGTAGCAGACTTGACGGTGTGTGGAAACCAACACAGGCAGTGCGCTGTGACTGCGTCACCTGCAATCAGCCTGTGCTGCTGCTAAGATTAATCATGACAGTAGGCAATATTTCCAACATTATTAGAAGAGAAACCTAATATTTTGGGACATCAGGGATCTCTGAGCTGTTGTCCATCAAACTGAGAACCTTCATTTTCTACTCCTTGGATGGGTAACCTTAAGTTTTAACCATTTCACGGACAAAAGGTTCACATACATGCACAGAGAACAGAATATAATGTACCAGCTGCATAAAGTTAATCCTAGACGCTCTTTGTTATTTATGTTCAAATGGTTTTACATTATTGCGCATTGGGACACATTGACAGTTTCTCGAATCTGCTTTGACTGCATATTTCGGTTTGCTTCAGTTCAGTCCCTTAACTCCTCATCCATTTGATAATTTGTTTATAAATCTGTGAACATTTGCAAGACATAAAGCCCAATATCAGTGTTTGGCTAACATCTGTCCCTTCTACTGTATACAAGGCAAAGGGGAATTTGCTTGCCTTGCCAATGATATCTCAAGTGCAAATTTAATGAAACACATTTAAGGTATGTTTAAATTTTGAGACATTATATTATGCAGTAGGGCAATGCTGGTGTCAAATTTAATGAGATTTGATTTGAGCCATTTGGACTACACCATTTTTAAGGGATAAAGTTAAGGCAATTTTGTTTAAAGCTTGACTATGGGTTTTATCATGTATCTAGTGAAATACTCGTTAATGAGCTGGAAATTTTCATTGCAGTTTTAATTCTTCCAGCTATTGGATGTAGCTTGGTAGGGTAAAATATTTATTTGGGGCCTGATTCTGAATACCCTGACTACAGAGAGTAGAGTAGGCAGAGGTAGTTTAGCTGTGTTAGTTTGAAGTCAGGAGAAGGCAGGGTAGAGATTCACCTTATGAACTAACTAAATCAGAGGTGCATAAGCTTTCATGAGCTTGAGCTCACAACCAGACAGCAGCAGATGAAGTGAGCTTGGGGTCACAAAACTTTATGCATCTGTCTTTAGTTAGTCTATAAGGTGTGTCTCTACCCTGCCTTCTAAAGGGGGTAATGCTTATTATGAAGGGAATACTTGTAGCAATATGCCGAGCTCTTGGTAGTGGGGCAACACAGTCCCAAGAATATTCAGGATTTGGCTGTTAACCATTCAAAGGCTCTTGCACAGCAGTGAGGATCATCACTACATTCCCACTAAATTCAGTGGGAGTTGAGGGTGCTCAGTACCTTGTGGGACAGACCCAAAACAATTGTTTTCAAATGGAAATGAATGTCTCTGAATTTTATTTTTGAAGACACTGTTCTACTCGGAGCATAAGGTTGATATTGTTGTAAGGGAAAACCAGGATTTTGTCTTCACTCTGCAGAAAGCCTACACAATTGACCTTTGATTTATAAAGAAAGCTCAGTGTACAAGTGATCCGGACTCTGCAGATTTAAGATGGACACGAATGTTTCTTTCTCAAACCATGCATGAGATGCAAGTTAGGGGAGAGCCTCTCTTCAATCACAGCCCACCCTGAGCTGAATGTTCCCTTGAAGACTTTAGGATCTCTACTCACTGTACTTTATTCTTCAAAACCCGCAGGCAAAGATAAAGGCATTTCTAGAGGAGCAAGGAACTGCCTTAAAATACAACATAGTTGTAGAAATGTGGTTACTTTTCAGACCTGTTTTCTTTTGGGCCTGATCCTTTGAGGTGCTGAGCATCCTATGACCCCAGCTGACTTCCTGCCCTTTGGGCAGGGGCTGGACTCGATGATCTTCTGAGGTCCCTTCCAGCCCTAATGTCTATGAAATCTATGAAATCCTCATTGCCCATGTATTCAGTGTCAGATCCCGAGGTCTTCATTCAGGTTTTATTTCCTCTAAACTCCCCTCAGTGTTAATGACAGCTTATCTGAATACGTGCTGTGTCAAAATGAAGCCAATCTTTGGATCTGGCTCAGTGGGAGTTAAGGGAGCTCAGGCCCATATCAGAGACATCAAACCTCTTGTGGGGGTTAACCCATAATATGCTCTTAGTTTTCACCTTTAGCAATAGTGTACGAAGTCATTAACAAAATCCAGGAAACAAAATTACTGTTAAGACAGCAGGTAAAATGCAATTGCTCATGCTCTGCATTACCGTCCAGACTGACAAAAGCAAACACTTCTCCTCCCCTCTCTAAGGAAGGCAGGGTGCATTTTCTGGATGTCTCCAGAACCTCTCAGCACGCTTTTGGCTGCTGATCCCACCAGCCTTATCCATCATCATTGCAGCTTTGAGAGTTGATTCATTTATCTCTTTGCTTTAACTCTGTCACCTAGAGCTTTGGATACATAGACCCAATTTCTTGGATTTGGTCTTTCATGTGGCCTCTTCCCTGCTGGCATCCACTCAATCATCCCCGTTGCCATCTGAGCTTCTTCTAAGCTACCCATATGTCATATGTTTCCCAGCCACCTGGTGGTTGCACTCTCAGTGCCTACTTTTAGATCTGTCTTCCCCCTCCCTTCTTTGTTTATCATCCTGTATTGGGGTATTCATCTTTCTGTCGGTGTGCGTCTCAACCACAGACTGAACATGGCCCCGCACAGACATCTTTCTGAATCTCAGACAGAGCCGAATACCTCTCCCCCCGACACTTAATATCCTTTCTTCTTTATATTCCAGAATATTTTGCCTTTTGAGGAGTAATCTCCAGAGACTACGCAATGCAGTTTTCTCCTATAGCTGTTATTCTTCCTGTGTCTATCTCATAATTTGGGTCCAAAATTAAGTGGAAAATAATGCATGTTCTCACTCTTCCACCTACATACCAAGTCTCTCCTGCTTGGGTATACTGGGAGGTTTACCTACTAATAACCTTGGATTTCCCAGCTCTAATTTTGTCATGGGAGCAGCTGCCATTCAAGCACCTTTATTTTCCTTGGCTCTCATTTCTGCTTTTGGTAGCACCCCCACAAGTAATATTCTTCAGTGAAAAGGAGCGTTTCCTACGCATTCCAGCACCTTTTGCACTTTGATCATAAATCTTAGCTAACTCTTGATATGGTAAGTGGTGCTGGCCAGACTTAACCTTATTACTAGAGATGTACTGAGCAATCCTGCAGTTGTAAGGTGCTATGGATATTTCAGTAATGGGAAATCTGCTTCCCAGATAAGATTAATTTTTCTTACGACCTTTAGCTGAAGTGATACCTGTACATTCCTATCTGCATTAACTTCTTGTTTCCTCTTTGTCTGCTATCACTGCAAGTGTGTCTTGGAGATTCTTCCAAGCAGTGCAAGACCCCTCTATGAGGGATTGAAGTTATCACAATTAAATTAATCTTGACTGGTCAAAAATGTCTGGATTCCTGCATCAAACTTAGAATGCGGTAGTAAAAAAAGGTACACACGCTATTATGGCTATCACTATAATTTTATTATTTTAATGTTCCTGTTAAACATTTTCTTCCTGTGAGAATAAACTCCCTCCAGAGATGGTGGAATCATCAAGAGGAGACTGGACAGTCACCTCATTGGGGTTACCTGACTCCAGCTGTTTTTCTTGCCCGGTGCAGGGGGCTGGACCTGATGATTTTGCGAGGTCCCTTCCAGCCCCTTACAATCTATGAATGCAGATGATACACAGCTAGAATACACGATGCACTGTTATCCAATCCCAGAAAATTTAACCCACTTTTAAAATACAGGTTAAAATGTAATTCTCCAGCACTACTTTTTTTTTTAGGGTATCCCAATAAAAGAATATTTTGAGCTTTTTTTCTTTATTCCAGCATAGTCTGTGGTTGTATTCGGTGGCTATGTAGTTGTGAATTGCATGACCTGATTTTAAGTCCCAGCTGAATCGAGACAGGGATGCTTTTCTAAAAGATATGCTCTTGTTCAAACAGATGTCATGCAGAAATCACTGGCAGGGTTCTGTGGCCCATATTATGTGGACCAGGCCAGACAATCATTTCTGGATTCTATATAAGAAAATCATTTACCCAGTGTTTCTTCCTATTTGGTGTGGAGATTCTTTACATGTTAGTCCTTTAAATAGAAATTTGATCTCACCCTTTCCTATCAGTAGGTAGTTGAGTGTATCATTTTAAATAAGAGATGTTTTGATTAAAATATCTCTACTTCCCATTTCTTGACCACCAAAGTAATTGCTAAGGATTTCTTCCATAACATACGTTGAAATCTACTGTGAATGAAGGAAAGAACCTTTCCCTGTCTCCTGCCTTCTATTGCAATACACTGTGTACTGGGCACATTAATAGGTAAGGCACAGTCTCTCTGCTTTTGTATTACTTTTCTTGAACTATCCTAGTTGTTCTTCCCAGTTCTGGGAATCCCTGTCAGGCAGACTATATGAATAAAATACGCCAGAATCCTTTTTCAATCATTTATCATCTGTCCACCTCTGGAAAGAAGGCATAGCATCTCTCAGCTCAGATGGCATAATCTTGAATTCAAACAGCCAACTATTTGAGACAGCTATTGTTATACAGACATGCTCTCTGCAAAATGATTAAGCTTCATGAGTTAGGCATCCATTTTGATAACTGAATGTTGACCTTTTCTCAAACCTCTTGGTAGCACAAAGTACTGGAGCCAATAAAAAGTCCAAAGAGTTGAAGTGGAGAACCTGACTCTTTATACTGAACTAAAGCACCTTAAGCTTGAGTTCTCCTTAACATCCCCTCTGTCAGGAAGTGCTTTATTTTAAAGGAGGATCAGGACCTAGGATGCCCATCTTGCATGATCTTCAGCAGATTTCTCTGTGGATGAATAGTTCCTTGTTCTAGCCATGATATCACAACCTCCATCCAAGGTTTTGTCTTCCTACCTCTTGTTATTCTGCCATTAACTCTTCCTTCTAGTGTCCATAAACATGCATTGCTTTCAAAATGTGCCAAGCAAAATGCATCTTTCCTCTCAGAATTTTCTTCAAAATGTATATCTGTTCTGTGTTAAATTATGGCTATGAAACATGGGCATCTTTTCCATAAAGAAACTGCAGTCCTTTTGTGTTATGGTGTTATCCAAATATTTTAAAATTATTGTGGATGGACTATGTATCTGTTGAACTGCTGCTGGGACTGGAAGTCAGATTAAACAAGACTAAACAGAGACTTCATGAAAAGAAAGATGACACAGGTATGCATTATAAAACAATGGCTTATACAGAGAAAACTAGTTTAACACTTCTGCTATTTTTTTTGCAGATTACCAAACTAAGGGGCCAAACCGAATGTAATATTTAAAAAATAAAAAAACACATTTTTTTATATAGCACATAATTAATTAATGGAATTGACTGCCAATAGATAGGCAAAAAGCTGTTAGTAAGATTAAGAAAAAAGATTGGACAAAGATATTAATGATAAGAATGTCTGCCATGCATTAGCTAGGCAAGACCTGCATCAGCCCTCATACTTCTGGATGTAAACCAGCCACTGAATACCAGACATTAGGAAGTGCCACAGCAGCACAATATTATGAAACTATTTATTATGGGAGTTTTACATATAGTACGAGATGGGTGACTGCTCTGCTCTGGTATCGCAGCTCCACTTTCCATTGCTATTTTCTCTTCAAGTAATTCTCTCTATCCAACTAACTCCGGTTTTGCTCTGTCCTGAGAAGCTTTGTTTAGTCCCTATGAACCTTTCTCCTGCCCAAAAATAGATACCAAAATATACTGATTGTCCTTGTACATTAAACTATCTTGATTCAATCTTGAAAATGTGCATTATATAGACTCAGTGGCATGACTTAATATGGGGCAGGAAGGAATACTCATAAGTTATCAGTCTGATGAAGAACCACCCTGGTAGTAACAGCATTTGTTTCACCTTGTCAAACTCAGCTTTATAACCTTGCAGGAAGAAAACGTTAAGGTAACCATACTGGATGTTGAAAGCACGGTTGCCAATGAGGTGGAGATGCAATTGAGAGTTGGAGCGGGGAAAGAGAGAGGGGATGATGGCCGTCACGTTCCGAAAGGGAAGTAGAAGCAGGATGAACTAAACCCAGATTTCTGGACACCAGAGGATGAGGCCTAGATGCCAAGAGTAGGAGACGTTTCTTCTCAAAACCTGCCTCCCACCATTCAATATTCCCTTGCAGAGACTGGCCCTGCGCAGACCCCTTATGTTCTATGTGGTTTAACCGAAACAGTAATAGTGATTTGTTTCCTTTCCTGGCTCAGGGGATGCTGTTCTCCCTGCCCCATGCCTTCCTAGTCTATCCTCCATGGAGTCTCGGGCAAGGTCAGAATTGCTGTAGCCTCCACTAGTGACTGTCAGCTTGGCCTCACCCTTGGCTGTTGTGGCTCATGCTAGCCCCCATGCCAAGTCTTCCTGAGGGCTTCCCTTCCCATGGTTACTCTCTCACAGACTTTCTGAGGGGCACTTCAGCTGTTGAGACAGTTAGGGCTCCATGCTTGGGACTCTGTTGTACTATTTAGCGAGCAAGGAGCAACTCTGGTTTTTATTGGAGTGGGAGGTATAGTCCTGTGCCTGGCAGTCAAGTGTCTTCAAGCATGTCATCTTTTGTAAGCATGGGGGGCCTGTCCAACAGCTCCCTTCATCGGGCAGTCTGGACATTACTACTTGGTGGTCCTGGGCTCAGCATCATAAATCCTGCTGGGCTCTGCAGACGAACGGATGAGGCTGATGGTTGTTCAGGCCAGGTAGCTTGGGAGAAAGGATTCACTCCCTTAATAAATACAGCAGAACTGTATATGTTACAGGTGCAGAGCCATATGCTAAGCTGGAGTCCAGATGCTGAAGCTGAGTATTATGTTGGATAGGGATCATTTCAGGTCAGGAGGCAGGAAGAGATGCACGCAAAAAATATTTCTGGGAGGGATTTGGGGAACTGTAGGATTCTCAGCACACAAGTAGACTTTAACTGGGTTCTGACTGCATTTCTAACTTGACAGCAGGAAAACTGAGCTTCAATCCATACCCTGACAGGGCAGCTAACTTGAGCACCTCTAACCTTGAGCCAGTGATTTTTCTGAGTGTGGGATAATGCATTAATCATAACTGAAGCTTACAGGCCAGTGAAGATAATCCCCTGATCTCTCTTTTAGAGATTTCTAGCTTTTTTTTTAGAGATCTCTCTAGCTTTCAGACTGGGTGAGACACTCATAAACACAAGCATCTTTACTTCCCTTAGCTAACCAGGCAGTCCAACTCTGCTGCTGTGCCTTGTTGTTCAGGTTGTTATATGTGGCCCCCAAGCAGTATTTCCTGCTCCATTGTTTTGTTCTGCCTTTCTGTTTTCTTGCTGCCATTATAGTCCCTTGTTTGGTGTTCCTTAGTTTGTGTCGTCTTTTTTTTCCACAAATTAATTTTTTTCTTTTTTTAAACCCCAGGCCTGTTTTTGCTTAATCATTCTCACCAGCTTTATTCTGAGATTACAAGATGATGGTCAGATACAATTTAACCTTCCTGGAAGACTCTTGTTAGGCCCTTCATCAGGGAAAGTCTGGACGAGTTTGTACAGTGGTTTCTGCCTCCAATAAGTAATTCATAGAGTTGCATAGGTGTGGATGCTCAGGTGCTATTGTCTCCATGACCAACGATGTTACCATGCACGTTTACTGCTCTTATAGGAAGTTTGTGGCACTGCGGCTATTTCTGTTTTTTCACCCATCTCTGTTTGCTTCTGTTCTCATTTCATTCTACACCTGCCTCAACCCCCAGCTACATCCGCTTTTCTCTCTTGCTTTTGGGCTTGTGCCTCTTCCCCACTACGTTTAAATTAGTGCACACCCCAATTCTTCAAGGAAAATTAAGCCTCATTTACACCAGGACTAGTAAAGGGAGAGCCAAACCTTTTGTTTTCCTTTGTGCATGTCTTCTACACTTGAAACTTATTGCAATTGTTGGTGCAGTGTGCACCAATATCCTTCTCCATCAACTACCACCTTTGAAGCCACTTGTTAACATAAATCTTTCCTATGTTAACATGCTCATCACAATACATCCTTGCCTTCTTGCACCTTAGGATTTATTTAGGACAGGTGGCAATCTTTCAGGTCCTGAGGACCATGGCAAATCCAGGGTTTGCTGAAGGAGTGGTGATGACACACCAACCCTCAGACAATGGGGGAATGGGGGTGACAATGGGGGCCAACAGGGGACACTGGGGAGCTGGGCTACGTACATGAAGCACAGGGACCCACTTGCTGCAGCCACTATCTCCAGCCGACCCAGGCACAGAGGGTGTCCCAGAGCTACTCCTGCCCTGCTCCAGCCATGGGCCACCAGCAGAAGCTGTGTGGGATGCCAGGCTTGTTCAGGGACAGTGCCATCCTGTAGGCTCCTCCTTTCAGCTCTTGCTCCCTACCTGTCTCCACAAGTGTCCTTCACTGGCTGGAAGGAGAAACCTGTGCGTTGCTGCTGCTGTCCCTGCTGAGCCTTGCTCCCTTCCCTGCACAGCTACTCCCAGTGCCCCATGACTGGAGGAGGGCAGGGATGGCTCTGGGGCTCCCCCCACCTGCATCAGCCTGGAACATGGAAGGAGGAAATTTGTGCCACCATCCAGCAGTGACAGAAGGGGAGTGCAACTATACCACCTGTACCCCCTGGATCTGCCCCTGCAGAGGACCAAATTAGCTCAGCCTGCCCTGAAGGTGGACTGCTGTTCCTCTTGCTGGTGCCACACTCCTGACTACTGGCATTCCCTGCACCACAGAGTTGCCACTGGCATCACTTGATGTGCTGGATCCAGACTGCAAGCCTTGGGTTGGCAACCCCTGTTCTAAGGCACAGCAGTTGATCTCCTGAGCAGGGATGTATGTTCAGCATGTTTTGGTATGTACACCATACACTGTGACAGCACATAGGACATGGGAGATCCTAACATTGGGTCATTGGGATTCAGCATGAAGCTGTGAAATGTTATATCAAAATACATGGTGTGGAATGACATGAAACAAAGGGCCCATTTGCCATGATGTGACTTGACTTTTTAGGCTGAGGTTTTCTAAGCCACTTTTTGCACTGTTCCCTTCCATTATAGAACTTTTTTCAAGCAACTGGTCTAGTTCTTGGGTTCCTCAGACAGTGTCTACCCCAGTGCAGTGATTCTAACACAGGCAGTTTAAAGTTGCAAATGGTGGACCAATTTACTGGGACATCCCTGAGTTGTGCAGAGGCCCGATATTGGGGTGATTTACAGATTTAGCTTTACAGATCAGGGGTAATAATTAAAAACAATGCACAGGTGACTTAGGCATCCAAGTTTATTTTCAAAAGGTACATGGGCCTAACTGATGGACAATGGGCAAATGGGAATTACAGTAAAACTTTCAAACACTTCAGATGATTTTCAGTGGAGGTTAAGGTCCTAAATCACTTAGGCACTATTACTAATGTTACCCTCCTATTTGCACTGTACATTTGCACAGTACTAAGACATCTGCAATAACTTATTCACATGCATACCTTTATGTGTCTGACTGGTCATGTGAGGAAACTGAGGCAAAATACTTGTTTCCAGGGTTACACTCAGTGGCCCTGATCCTTCAGCGTCCTTTAATTATCTTGTGAGTAGCTCCACAGACTTGCACCTAGTAGTAAATGTTTGCAGGCTCTATGCCCACTGAAGCTGATGGAAAGCTTCCACTGGTTTCACTCCCTTTGTCCCCACATCTACATCTAGCAAGTTTTGTCCCTATAAAAAAGTGGGGAAAATGTATAAGAAGATATATGCAGATTCCCAACAGAAATCAGCAGACTCCTAAAATGATTTTTTCAGAGTTTATGCTCATGTGCTATTTGCATATTTATGAAATGGTCCCAGTTAAGAAAAACAGAAAAGAAACAGAAGTTAAAATCTGAAATGAAAAACTTGGATATAAAGAATAAATTTTATTAGCAAAGCCCTGAATGAAGGGAGTCTAATCTGTCATCACAGGATATGCTAAAATTTCCTCAGCTCTTGTCATGATCACTCAAAATGCTACCTAAAATTCTGACATTTTCTCTGTAACAGAAAACAAAAGAGAGCAATATGCACTTGAAGGCAGTAGGAAGCCTGGAGCTATTAGCATGTCATTGTCAAAGACAGAAATAAAAAACACAAAAGTTAAAGGATTCTAGAGTGTAGCAGAGACCTCCAGACATGAGTCAGACACTAAAAATGCCCAAACTCATTTAAAAAGCTCTTTGTCACGGTCCAAAAAAACAACATTTTTAGTGTTTTTCCTTTTACTTTACATCCCGCTATTGCAAGTACATGGCTAATTATGATCTGAATGATATCTATTATTCCTGTGTCCTCCTTGAGCAAGCCGGATATGTTCCAAATATGGCCACAAACATATTATAGTGCTCAGTGAAATCAAAAGAATAAGATAATTCTGTTTTAAGGGTTAATGGTATTCACTCCCACGCAGTTTGAGTCACTGGACAAAAGCTCTAGTGTTGCCTATTATAGGCAGCTGTGCTGAATAGTAAAGATTTGGAGTCCTTTGTAGGCAGGAGAAAAATTAAGTCTTTGTAAACTTTTTATTAAGTATGTTCTACCAAACACCCATGTGTAACAGTTAAGGCATTGGGAGTTGCAACAGGCTAAGGAAAGTTTGCACAGATAAACAGAGTTATTCTAAATTTTATGCCTACTAAGGTCTGAATCACAAAGTGCCATTGCATTTCATTTAAAATGTATGTGCAAGAAATCATTTTTCTAACCAGGCCCATTGTGTTCTCTGGGCTTTATTTAATCATATGAATAATGATGATATGAGAGATAAATGGAGAAATGAGCTAGAAATGATTCCCTCGCCCATCCTCTAGTTTAAATTACTATGACTTTATTGTAACTTTTGAATGGTTCTTCCTTATGAAAGCATTATTACACATAGAAACTTTGGATCACCAGTTATGTACTGGCATAATTCCACTGACTTCATTTGTATTACCACTGATTTACGCCAGTGTTAAGTGAAAGGAGAATGGAGCCCACGGCCACTTTGAAGCAAATGTCTACAGGCATATTGTTAGACTAGTTGGGTATAATCTGCTAAATAAAAAAATCTGTCTTTTAAAATGTACTTAGCCTTTGGTATGGCTTGACACTGCTCAAGGCCTATTGTGAATTGATAGAAACATCTCCCTAGAGAAATGACATGGTAGAGATTATGAAACTGCCTGGACTGCAAGGGCAAGATAGCTTAATGAGCTAGCGGTTCTCAACCAGTGGTTCTCAACCTTTTTTGCACCAAACTCATTTAAAAATATTGATGGCCAGTCCCAAACCAGTGCCCCTCACTCCCAACCTACTACCCCTCACCCTGGACTCCAACCCCACCAGCATGTGGGGCGCAGGGGATGACTGCAAGGGAAAAACAACAGTTTCCCCACAATTTCTCCTTTAAAGAAGAATCCGTTTTTAAAGTTTGTTTGCAACCCTTTCATATATTCTTGCAACCCACTTTTGGGTTGTGACCCATGAGTTGAGAAATGCTGCTCTAAACCATGCAAACTACATGGAAGTGTTGTTTCCTCTCTTGGTGTGGCTGAATCACCCTTTCCTTCCATCATAGATCAAGTGATTTCCTTTCGGCTCCTATGTGTAAAGTGTCCTTTAGCCTGTAGAGAGGTGTAGTTAGCCATGTTAGTCTGAAGTCAGGCAGAAGGCAGGGTAGATATGCACCTGTGCAGACTAACTAAATCAGAGTTATATAGCATACATTTTTGTAAGCAGGGGACATCATCAGATGCTGTGAAGGGAGCTTGCAAAAGTTTATGCTATACCTCTGATTAGTCAGTCTTTAGATCTTAAAAATGCTTTTCTTCATTGCTCAATTTCCATTGTTCAATATCCCATGTCCCTCTTTTGTAAGAGGTGGGGTTGACTCCAAGTCTTTTTAGAAATGTTTGGCCCCCAGTAACTCTCTAATGTGCTAAATAATGGCTGTGGCCCTTCGGTCTTGATACTGGTTATGGCTAGGGACAGACATTCAAAAAACCCAAGCCTGGATTGATTCAATCTTTGCAGGTTGCTCTAACCTGGCTAGGCTGAACTGGTTTGTAACCAGACAGACATTCTCTCTGGACTGAGGAAATTCAGGTACATGCCTGCAGTGGCTCAGGCTAGAAGCTGGAGCAGGAGGGGGACGAGGAAGGAGGGTGGAGCTAGGGCAGCCCTCCCTTCCCTTCCACAGTACTGAGCTGGGGGTGGGAAGCATGGCCAGGATTAGGAAAGTCTGCCTGCATCATCCCAGGCTTTTCCCCACTGGCTGCTCAAGGGGTGGGAGTGTTGCCAGACCCCAGACCCCTGCAAGCACTTTGAGGCAAGGGATTATGTGCAGTGTATGCATCTGCTGATGATATGGAGCTTTTCAATCTACCCCCCCACCCCCTTCTTTATACTATCTGTAGTAAACTGACAGGGGAGCAAGCCATCAGGGGGCTGATAACAGTGTTTACCACCTCATCAGCAAAACAATAGCCTCTCTCCATTACTTCAAATTCTTCTTAAACAGTTTACCAGCTGACCTGTTGATTAGCTCCAAAAAGCCCTAAGCAGCCGCTACTCTGTCTGCCTGTCCCAGCGAACTTGGAGAGACACTCGCACAGATACCTCTTGGCATTAGCTAGCATACCACATGCCTAGGGTCTGTGGGGCTGGGGTCCCTGCTGTGGGAGATGGGAGAGAAGATGGCAGGGATTCCTGCTTGAACAGTGACCAATGAAGGGGGAATAGGCCAGGGGGAAGACAGGCAGACCCTGCTGTGCCTGCAGTCTCTTCTGGAGCTCCAGCTAGGGAGCAAAGGGGAGGGGCCACCCAGCCCAGAGAGCATGCTGGGATGCTGGGGGAGTCTGTTTTATCTTAAAACCAGCAAAGGGTCTGGGACAGATGTTGCATAAACCGGTTTGAGCTAAATCAGTTAAATCTGATACTACATTCAACCAGGTTTATCTCAAACTGGTTTCAGCCATTTTCAAACTGGTTTATGTGCACTGAACTTCTGTTCGGTTACAGGTTTAAACCAGTTTCTGATCACTTAAACTGGTTTAAGTGTAATGTCTGTCCCTAGCCTATGTGTTTGTAAAATCGACCCCTTGCCTTGTAATGAAAAGTTGTCTCAAACACTTCCTGCCAGTATGGGAAGTAGAAAGGAATGGTGCGTGTACTACCTGCCTAGAAATAATCAGAACATTGGATCCAACCCAAAAGACTGTATTTTGACTTAAGTTAGGCAAAACTCCCATTAACATCAGTGGGAACTTTTCTTAATAAAGGACTGTAAAATCCTCACGAGGACTTTACAGTTTAGACCATAATTCAGCAGGGCATTTAAGCAAACGAGATAATAGTAATAACTTGAAACATATTATTTTTGAATGCCTTATCTTGTAACTTCTATGCAGTGTTTCTAAAAATTACATTTTTATCCTTTATTTTTAATCTGATGTTCTGAATTAATTAACAACAAAAACCCTTTGTTATAAAAGCAGAAAACATGTTTTTCAGCTCACTGAATGATTTCCGTGTTGCTAAGAGATTTTTCCTATCATCCATTGATGTGCAACTCTTCTTTCCTGTAGAAATTTCAGCCAAAACTTAATGCCTTTCTTCACTTAAGAATGTTTATTAAGAGCCCTGAAGATAATGGCACTTTCCATTAGAAAATACTGTTTTATAATGCATAAATAATATGTTAGCCATGTTGTAATTATTGCAAAAAGGAAGAGAGACTGTGCTTCCTTTATGAACTGAGTTTGAAGTACAGATTTGCCAAACTATTTGAAAACCACAGACACTTTAGCATTCATGACGCTATTATTCACTGTCATAAATCTAGATCCGATATGTGCTGTCTGAATTGATAGTGGGTATTCTGTCTGAGAAAAATGTGTTCCCTTTTAACTTTTAGCAGTGACATTGCTTATGTTACATCACTTCTGCATGTTACTATGCATCATGTTGGCCAAAGATGTCATTATTTATAGCATGGTGTTTGTGCCACTATAATTAAGGTTGCGTTAGGGTTTATATTATCATATAAAAGCCCTATTTCCAGGAGCTTATAACTCCATTACAAAATTCATTTTGGCTCTCAGGCTTTCAGTCTGGGAGAATAAGTTTTCCAAAAGAAACATAGCCTAAAGGTCCACACACAGGGCTGAGAATGACAAACTCTTTCCTTTGAATCCTGTTTCCACCACTACCACCCTCTATTGCCTATACTTTTTATTGTTGTTTTCTCTCACTCAAAAAGTGGCAAGAATCGATACAATTTATATAGTTGTGATTTTCCCAGATCATTAAGAGTTCTTGCTTGTTGACATCTTAAAACTAAGAAACCACAAAAAAATCTTTAGTTTGAAGCCATCTTAGGGTGCACAATGTGAATCTTTATAGCCACTAGTTCCCATCACTGATACCATCATGCCCCATGCGCCATTCCTATCATTTGGGGTGTGTCCCTTTGTAAATTGAATCCTGCAAGCTGTCTCCTGTGGGCCAGACCCTAATGCTCATACAGAATTACACTGACATCAACCACACAGAGCAGCTGAGAAGATCAGGACCTTAGATGAGGGGTTGACAATTGCCCACGGGCTAGATCTGCCTGCAAAGAGCTGAAATCTAGCCCACGGTGGCACAAGGAATCAGCAGTGTGTTCGCCATCTCTGCCCTTGATCTTCTCCATGGCGCTCCCTTCTGCAACACTCCCATGCCCCCTATGGCAGCTGGTGCATTTTCCCTTGTTGCTATTCTGGGTGGGAATCAGTAGTGGACACAGAAGCAGGCAGCTGGGGTGCTGTGGAGACAGGTGCTGTAGCAAGTATCAGTACCCTGTGGCGGTGGCCAAGTCAAAAGCACCAGCCTGCTGTTCATAAAACGTTGCCAACCCATGCCTTAGGCCATAGTGCCTTGGGCGTGCTACACTGCCTCTGTCTGGGGGCTCCACCATGAACTCACCAGGTACACTTGTTCCACATGAGTCAGACCCTAGAAATGAAGTAATGTAGCCATCTTAAAGCGGGGCAGATTTCAGTGCTCCTCTTCGCCTCAGCACAGCTCAAATATGCTTCATTCCTGGGATTTATCTCCTGTGATGAAGGGCTTGCTTCACAGTGGTGCTCCCAGATGGGCACTGACATAACCTCTAGGTCAGGTGCCACCTTTTTCTCTGTCTTAGAAGAATACATATCTCTGGTCTTGACTGAAGCCACTGAGCATGCAAATAAAAAATGCAAATACAAATAAAAAATGGATAATACAACTGCCCCACCCTACCTTTGACACAGTTGGCCAAATGCAAACCCGGTGCAAGTGGGTGCAGATTTTCTGTAAAGCAACCTTCCTTGCTTTTTTGCAGTTTGAATGCAACATTCACATGCAACTATGTAAAAAAATAGCTATCCAAACAGAATAATGTGAGGCAAATACTAAGTGTAAGAACCCAACGTCAAATTATCAGCTGATGTCAATCAGTGCCATTCCACTGAAGTTGATGGAGCTACACTAATTTCCACCAGCAAAAGATCCAGAACCAGGTATGACTTTCACTGTCACTCGTGACAGCTCTCAAATTTGAGGGAATTCATCACAAATTGGATAGCTGTAAGAAGCCACAATTGTGTAGTCTCAAAAACTCAAATATTTTCTTTACAGACTAAATGTAGAGCTGATTTTTGAGTAAAACCTTGTATTGGATTGACTACACAGTATTGACAAACAGGCTTTCTGGGTATAGGAATCCATTCTGCACAGTCAATCCCTCCCTGACCCAAAGGGGAGTTTTCTATATCCCTACAGCATGACTGTCAATATTGCAGTATTAGTCCAATAAAAGGTATTACTTGAAACTTGACTCTAAATTTTGTCTCACCAGTGAAGGCAAGTAATTAAAAATATTGAGTTTGGTAAGGGGACGCACTGAGTATTGTGAAGTGCTGGTAACCACATTCTTTAGAAATGATTTACTGTATTGCTTCCAAAATACACAGTGGATAAAAACAAACAGGAAACGAAGCCTGTAAGCAAAACAGATTCTAAGCGATGTTAACCAAGCCAAGCGTACAGAGGAACAGAAACAGTGAGGACAACTAAATAACTTTCCTTTTCCAAGAAATATACAGAAAGGTCAGGTGATATTTTCATTTCAGGATGAAGGCCAGATTCTGATACCTGTAGTTATGTTAAGTAACATCTTATTCTGTGACATTTTTTGCTTTGACAATCAGTGGAGCTGCTCATGCAGTGAGATGTAAGGGCTCTGGACCATGGTGGTGTTCACACAGCAAATCAAAAAACATGATAGAAATGCATGCTAGCATACCTGTGCTTGCTCTGGCTACCACAGGTATGTATAGGAGTTAAGACAAGGTTACAGAGACTTTAGGATATGCTGGCTCTCAAGGTACGTGCCCCATGGTCCCTGGAGCAGAGGCATAGCTGGGCAGGTCCATGCCTGGGGCATCTGTAAGACACCCAGGGTAGTGCCAGTTGCTGCAGTGCCAATTGCAGCAGTGTGATCAGCTACAGTTGCAGCTATTTTTGCCCCCTTTCCCCCGCGCCCACAAAGGCAGCACCTGGGTGAAGGGAAGGGGGACATTCTTACTTGCTTCAGGGACTTAAAGTCTCTGGTTACTGCTCCTACAACAAAGTCCAAAAGGGTGGGTGGGGTGACTGTGTCACTGCACCACCTCTGGATTTACCTTTATACCTGCCCTTATGTGAGGTGATCAGGGGCAAAGTTTTTGTGCCTTCTCTTTACACTTATCAGGAGTTAGGGACTCATGTGCTATGACCAGTGTCATCTTACTTTTTCTTGAGGACCTACTTACGTCTGTTGCCCCCTGGTCTTATGCTTAGTGGACACATCCCTACAAGTGCACACGTGCAGTTTGCAGCACTGCAAACCCACTCGTGGCTCTTCAAACTGCACGTGGCACATGTGCACGTTTTGCCGCACTCTAATTTGCAGCATGGTGGGTTTTTTGGACACTGGGAGATCCCGGTCACAGTGTCAAAAAAAATGTTGAAAAAAAAAAAAAAAGACCCCAGCTGGCCAGAGCCACAGGCTGGCTGCCAGCCAGGCTCCAAACACCCAAATACCTGCTGCAGCTGCCCTGGGAGGCCCCCAGGGGTTTAGGTAGGCTGCTGGGGCCAGCTGAGGTACTAGCTCCAGCCTCCCCTACCCCACTCAGGGCTATTTGCCATGCACCAGAGCATGCATGCAGGGGCATGCCTGGGGACAAATAGCAGTGGCACATATATGTACCATGGCTATTTGAACTCCGCTAAAAGCACATGCACCCTTGTGGGGACGTGCCCAGTGGCTGCGTCCAGATGACCGCAGCTATGCGGTATGTGGCTAGGGTTTTCCCAGATATGTCCTCTTTTTGGGTCCTCCCATCTCCCTCCAGGCAGTTTTTTAAAATATCAGTAAATGTCTGGGATTTTGCTCTTCCTCTGCTCCAGCAAGGAGCTGCTGGGGGCTGGGGGCAGCGGGGGAAGGTGATTGGAGGCAGGGGCCTGGCAGCTGCAGGCAGATGTGTGTGTGCCAGTGGTGGGGCTGCAGCAGGGTGGGGGAGGAGGGTGGGCAGCAGGGATCTGCATCAACAGCACAGCTGGGGGGGCAGGGGGCTGGGGGGCAGGAGTGAGGGGCACCAGCATGGTCTGGAGAGGAGGGTAGTGTGGGTGAGGAGTGAGGGGCAGCAGCAGAGCTGGGGGGCTGTGGCTTGGGAGTGAGGAGAAGGGGTAGGCATGGCATATTGCTGCACCCCCCACAATCATATACCCCTTCCTCCCCAACGCCCCACAGGTGTCTTCATTTTTGAAACTGAAAATATGGTAACCCTATATGTGGTGCTGCAAGCACATCTGCTGCAGCACCACATACAGCACATTTAAGTGTTCTCCATGCTGCACAAAACCCCTGGGAGATCCTGGGGTCAAAAAACCTGTGCAAAAAAAAAACTGCGGTGGTACACATGAGGACAACGCATGCTGCCCCAAACCTAAGCCTGGCCTGCCAGAGCCAGGCTCCAAACAGCAGGATTACTGCTGCTGCAGCCCCAGGATGGTCCCAGGGCCCAGGTAAGGCTGCTGGGGCCAGCCCAGTACTGGCCACAACCTCCCCTGCCCCACCCGGGGTAACTTGCCAGGGCACGTGGCACAGGCATTCCCTGGGGCAAGCAGCAGTGACACAGGGTGTCCTGCTGCTAGTTGTCCCCAGGGAAACAAACATCCATGCTCGCGTGGACACAGCCAGCGAGTTCGATAGGAGTGGTCGGATTTCACTCGAGCACAGATGGGTCTTAAACCATGACTGGAGCTCCTATTGCTGCCCCAAACTGAAAAATAAAGGATATCTCCAACAAAGTTTATCATCTCGCTATCTGATACATTCAAACAATTACTTTTCTTGGTTGTTAAAACTTCTGAGAGTAACCTCGCCAAACCCTACGAAGTATAGGCAACATGGAAACCTATCTAGGCTCTGAACAGAGATCAAACCATCATTTTTTTCTTAGAGACACAACAAACTGGAGCTCAGCTTGCAGACCTTCCAGGGTGCAGGAGCATTAGAATCTAAAAGCAGATTTTGTACTGACCATTGTATTGTGCCTTAGGGCAGAGTAGAAAATGAATTTGAAAACAGAAAACCTCAAATCTTAATGGGGAAGTTTGGATTTGGACTTGAACTCTACAACTTGTGCATGTTTCTAAGGTGTGTCCTCACAAATCTGCCAGCCTTGCTGAGTGGGAATGGCAAGTTGCTAAAAGAATGGTCCTACTGAATGATGATTTTTCTGAGCCTAACTCATGACAATTTTGATATTTGGCAAGACCAGACTCAAGTAGTAAGATACTTTGCAATTTTACAGTGTTATTTAGCACTGAGACCATTACCACAAGTGCTTGATGGTCATTTTGAGGTTGAAGGAGGCACAAAACGTGTTGAAAGAGTGACACAACCTGTTTTCTTTCCCTTTGCCTTATGCTTCCTTCTGGTCTGTTTCTGGTGACCATATTTTTTTATATACTGTGCCTTTCTTACTTCTGCACATCCAAATAATAGGTTATGACTGATTCTTCCCAACAGTAGCTTTTGGCTTCTTTCTTCTTTAAGCTCTTTAGACCTTTGAACTGCTGCCATTACAGCTGCCTCTGGGCCTGTCATGTGGCCATTGAATTGTGCTTTTGAATTTCCCTGCCTCTCTGGAACACTCTCATTGCTAACCATTGCACTTTATCCAGCATTGCTAGATGCTGCATAAAGGTGGAATTTATAGTATGCTTTTAATTGTGGTAAGACTCCTGCTGCCTGTATCTGCTTCTCTGATCACTCATATTAGGATAAAACACTTTTATTACAATAACAGCTTAGTTGAATGAAGGTTGCAATATGCTAATGTTGTATGCAAGCAGATAATGGCATACTCCCTACACTGAAGAGTTGCTGGATCATGACCTTAATCCTGCAAATCTATATACAGATGAATTAACTGTGTAATATTAAACATATTAATTAGTGTTTGTAAATGAGACCTAAACAGTATAATAAACTACTCATATTTCCTGGTCTATACATAACATAGGCAGTTAAAAGTCTGAATAAATGTAATGATACCGTTACCTAGAAGAAAACCATGTCCATAAATGATAATTAACAATCAGGACTTAAGTTACTAATTTTTTAATATAAAAAGTAATTATTGTCATTTCAAGCATTCTGTATTGTCCATTTTCCTAGTGTCTGCAGCAGCCTTCCAGAGAAAAGAAGAATCAAAAACATTTCCTATGTGCAATGCAGAAACACAGCACAATAATGCCACTATCCATGATCAGTACCGCAACTTCAAAAGAACGACCTGAGGAAAACAATTGTTTTTGGATCATCATAACTTTGCACGGAGCACTGAAGTTCTTGCCTGTAGACTAAAACTTTCACTTTTTAAGAAAAATAAATAGTGTTTGGTGTCCCCATTAAGAAAGTAAGATTTGAATCCCCAATTCTACTTTTTTTTTTTAACTTGGCTTTAGTATTGGAACTGAATTAAATCTGAAGTAGATTTAGGAAATTTAGCATTCAAATTGGAAAATACACAATGAATTTAAAATACCCATGAGGAAAGGACAGCTGAGAATACAAGACGCTTTGTAGTTTTTTGACTTAGTATTCAAACAAAACTAAACATCAAAATATTAGAATACATGCACAAAACCTCATTGTCACTAAAACTAATTAGCGTTCTGCTGCTTAATGCAAAAGCCTACATGATGTCTTGACCTTTTTACACATTGTGTCTAAGGTTGTGCCATAAAACAGAGGGAAGCACAAAATGCCTCCAGTTAGCCTCAGAGGTTTTCTTCTTTAAGTAGTTCAATTGATTGTAACAATGGAGGCTATGTATAGGACTTACTTAAAGGTACCATTTATTAGATCTTGATTACACGGAGCCAGTGAATGAAAGTAGTCATGCTAGCAGCCAGTTTTCACCAGAATGATTGCCACTCCATTTTTATGCAATCCTCCACATAGCAGGGATAAAGAAGATTTTGAAAAATTGCATTCTTAGGGAAAGGTTTTTGCAAACCCTTCCTCACAGAAGTAGCCCTTACTCACATGAGTAAATGAATTTCAAGTTGGGTTGACTTTGCAGGTATATTATTCAGTGTAGCAAAAGCAGAAGGCAAAAGCAGTAGATAATGGACGGAAAAAGAAGTACAACACAGAAGCCAATTATAGGAATCTGAAGAATACAATTCAGTATGTTTTTCTCTTACATTTCTAAAACAAAACCAGGGTTCAGACCTCTGAAATGTATAGCACCCTTAATGCCCATTGCAGTCAGTTTGGGATACTCAGCATCTCTCGGAATCAGACCCCACAAGTTTGGATATTATAATTAAGAACAAGCAATATTGACTCAAGTAAAATTAGGTTACAATGTTCAGCAGCGCTCAGATTTAGCCTAGGTCATCTTCTATTAAAGGAAATGACAAAACTTGTACTGACTTCAGCAAGAGCAGAGTTCATCCAACAGTGAACATTTGTTTAAAATCCCACTCTTAATGTATATAACCAGGCAGGCAAACATGTAGCAACTGAAGGTAGAAAGAAAAAAAACCATACAGCCAGAAGTGTCTCACTTTATATTTTCACTCACAAGCTCCGAGAGAGATTGGAAATGTTTTATAGGGCCAAGAATATGTTTCTTGTACTAACATAAGATTTGTTCCAAGGTTTTACTGGTGAAAAAAAATCAGAGATGTGCTGCAGAGGTGAACTCTTCAAAACGGAGTGAGCCAATTGTACATTTATTTGAGTAAGACATGTTAGAAAATCTGTCAGAAGGACTGTAAGTCAATCTGGTAAAAGCATATGAATTTCTCTTTGCTTAGGGTACTGAACGGCTCTACATAGTTTATTCAGGTAATCTTTCAGGGGCTTAGTTTTGCCTGTAAAAAACAGAAAAGCTCTCAGAGGGTGGTTCTGTTAGCTATTAGCCTGGAGCAATAAACTCCAGCATGTATAGCGCTGGAGTTTATTGCTCCTTGGCACTGCTTTTGCACATGTGCCCAGGACTGCAGCATGTTGAGTTGGGTCAAAGCAGCCCCAACTGGCAGGAAGTCTGGGGGGTCAGACTGCCAGCCTAGGGCTGCTTCAACCCAGCTCAATGTGCTGGCAGCCCCTATACTGGAGCACCCTCATGCCCCAGCCAATCTTATCAGCGTCTACACATGCATTGGTGCGCATTAAAGAACTCCACTGTAAGATAGTACTTGTATTTACAAGTACTGTGGTGGTGTTAATTGGTTTCCTGTGGCTTAACAGAGCCACACATGTAGATGTTGAGACTTTACTGCCGAGCTAATTAGGCAGCTCCACAGCAAACATCTCATGTAGATGCGCTCAGAGAAGTCAGAAAACGGGGAGTTTGTGGAGCGTAGCTCTTAGATCTGACCATTGGATTCTGCAGTGGTACGAAGATAAGGAAAGAGGCTCTCTTGAAAACTTTGAAAGGAAGCAAAATATACAAAGGGCTTAAAATTCAATAGACTTTGGCATTTTGTTCCATACTTGTGGCATGGCATCAGAAACTTCTTCACGCCATTTGCAATGTGGTGCAGCATGCCAAGCAGGGCCGTGTTTCTGCACCTATTCTACACAGGCAGAAACGAAGCACCATGTCGGGTTCTGTGGTCAAGAGAACACAAGTCAAGCCCAGTGATTGTTGTTAATGGCACTCACTGCTCTCAATACTATTACATGTACAATCGATATTTATGAATGAGATGTAGACCAGATATTTCTATGGAAACAGTTGCTGAAATAAGCCACAGTCTAAGTCAAAAACTGCAGTGACATTTCATTATGTGAACAACAAAAGCTCAATTTGAAAATCTAGACACCTAACTTCATTGATCTAATCCTGCTTTGGTGTCAAGCCATCATCAATTTGTTGGGGACCAGAATGCTGTACTCTGAGCTGCATTTTTTTATGGAAAGGAGAAGGCAGCTTCAAACTGTAGGTCAGTTGTGTGGGTTGTCGAAAGCCACGAGAAATTATGTCTGTGATGAATCTACAGGGGCAATGTGGAGTGGGGAAAGCAAGTATGCCAGGATAAAACAAGATTGTATAGGTTTGTTCACTCTGAGTATTTACATAACCATAAAACTATAAGTAGGGGAAGGAGCAATGGACTTATTGTAATACCTAGAAATAGTGTTTGAGGCTTGGCTATGCCAGTCACAGAGACCTGCTTCTGTCCTGGGGTAAAAATACCTTCTCACCCAACTTCTATGCTGTTTCCATTAGCAAAGCCTTTTCACTCAGTACTTGCTTACAGCCTCAGGATCTGATCACATAAATGCAGGATTCAGACAGCAAACTGAACCATCCAGGTTTGAGAATTGGACCTTGGCTATTGTTTTATTGACTGATTAATGCAGCTGTCAGCTTTACCTTACTCAGAATTAACCTCACAGGTAAAAGAGTCAGGGACTGCCCTAAACAGAAGATAATATTTGCAATTTTGTAATACAGTGGGTTGAAATTAAACGTTTGTTAATTTGAAAAGGTACCACAAGCCATGCCAAAACCCCTTTTTGTTGTCTGGAGAGTTATAACAATCCTTTTCTGGCAGTTAGTTTTAAGATCATTAAATGATCCTCATTTGCAATATATTTGCAGAAGATTACAGCCCATCTAAATTGACCCTGAAGGAAGACTTATTTCATTAATGGGCTGTCCTCTGCTAATGCATAAAGCTAGAAAAATATATCTATTAAATTCTTAATGTGTAAATGATGTTTCTGGCTTTCTTCTTAATTACAAAGCAAAATGAGCCTGAAGTGCACTATGTCTAGGAAAAAATGATCAATTCAATCCATCTTCCAGGAGAAAACTTTTTTTTGTGAGTTCCAAAATTTCAGCGAAGACTGCATGCTTATTGCTTTGTTCAGAAACACAGTAAAATGTGCCAACACAGTTTATCCTTTCCCTAGATTCCAATGAGCAGAACCTCTTCAAATCAACCTAGTTGACTCAGCACCAGCTAAGTTTTTCAGGAAAAATGTATTCAGGAATTTTATGTGCTAATGCAAAACATGGATGAGCAGAGATTTAAAAATGAGTGATGCCATGATATTACTGGCTGATAGGCTCTATGCAGAACAGTAATACAATCCATAGAAAGAGATTTACTGTATATATATATTTCCAATGTAGTGTCTGCACAAAGCCACCTAACTATGCACTGACTATCATCACAATATAATTCCCAGACAAAAAACTTCATTAAGCTGGAGGTAAGGTTGTAAATACATATCAATATCTTAAGTGGGGAAAGAAAGGTAATAGAGAACTGTAGTTCTGAACATAGTATCTGATGTCAGGAAATTCAAAGTGAACATCATCAGTGAAATACCCAAACAATGGAAAGCATACAGGGTAATTAAGGCACCTCAAATAATCTATTCCCTTCTCTCATTCTTGCTACTTTATGTTCCTTTGAGTGCCTGGGAAATACGGTCTCTATGACAAGTATCCCAGCTGGCTGAATATTTAAATCCAGCATATGTCCATTTTGACTAGGGAACCTGGATGGCTCAGGACCTTTAAATTTGGTGCACTTTGGCATTTCACCTTCAGGTTCTGACATTTTAAACCATCTCCAGTTTACACAGCAGAGTAACCATGCGACAACGAAGGGCTTAAGATGTCTGCAGATGCCAGAAGCCTGCCCGCTGTGGAGAGTATAGGCTTAAAAAAGCAGTAAAATTTACAGTGCATATCTAGAAGGAAGTTTATTACTATTTCTTTAGATTTATATAAAAAAAAATCTCTACGGTTTCCCATTTTGGGCCCTGAGCACCCATCCCACAAATTAAAAATACAGTACCAAAGGACTTAAATTTCCACCAAACCCATGTAGACCTGCCCAAAAACTTGGGAAAAACAGTGGGTGTTGTTATGGGTCGAGAAGGTTAACAAATCAGGGCTCTATCCAGTGGCAGGCAGTTACAAATTAATTGCTCCTTTTCAGAGAATGTCCTATTGGCCACTTCATAGTTTAGAGGCTGATGTATTGAAGTCTTTTCAGCACAGCATGCTTGCACAAAGATTGCATATCGGCAATGAGGGGGCTGCTGCACCGTGTGCTCCAGAGACGATCAAAATTTTCCACTTAAGTATAGATACTGTAAAATGGGAGACAAGGTTCCTGGAGTACCTGGGGCTGACACTGTCTAGGGATTCAAAGTTAGTAACCAGCACCTAGAATTTCACTCAGATATGCATAGGACTAATTGCAGAGTATGACCTACCCCATTCAAGAAATAAGCAGCCACCTACTACCTGTGGGCATGTACAGGCATTACATTTAGATTTCCCTAATCAAGGTTAGGGTGAGCTAAAAGACCAGGTGTGCAAATGTTTGCAGGGCTTAGATTGCTCTTAAAAGATGTGCCCAATCTAAAGTTAGGTCTTAGATTGGCATGGGGTTAACCTGACCTAGTAGGAGTTAACCTGGGCCTACCAAACAGTTGCACACATTCACAGCATGGCTCCACAGCTGGGAAAGTCCAGCCACACTCCAAAGCCTCAGGGGTGTGCTGTCCTTGAAGCCCAGGCCTTGGCCTTGGCCCTGTCTGGGCTATTTTTACCCCCATCCCTGCAGATAGCATCCATTAGACTGGGCTACCCCCATGTGGATCTGCCTGGACAGCCCACCCCCCGTAGTATGTGCCTCCTCCTGGCAAGCGGAGGACACTTGCACACGGTGATCCCAGCTCAGGTTTAGGTGGTAAACCAAGCTGCCTAAACGTAAACTGGGTCCTGTGAATACTTGTTTGAACCCTTCTGAGTGGCCTTCAAGAGTAGTATGAGGCTGAGTGAATTTCAGCGCTCAGCCACCGAGGTGAAAGGGCCACTCTTTGACTAGTCCTACGCATTTTTTACACTTATGGTATTCTTCACTCAGTAGAAGAATTCAACCTCATTTTGCTGTGAGCAGGCAAATCAAACAGTGCAGCTCAGGGATGCTCTGATACTTCTTAAACTATCTACATTTGTAAAAATAGGACCCGTAATTCCACAGGATGTACTAGCAGTACCAGTACTTCAGTGATAGAAGCAGAAGCACAGAAGGTGTTAGAGACATCTGAGACCTACACAGAAGGAACAACCTTGGAAACGGAGTTGAGGAGCACTGGTGGGCACTAACAGGGAATCATAAGTCCTGGTAATGCCAAGATAAATAATGCTTTAATCATTTCTCTGAAAGTAACTATTCTAGGATATTGTTTGGTCCATTAGGTCAGTTGAATATTTATATGAAGTTTAGTGCCTTTACACAATAATTGTAAAACCAAATTAAAGGTCTGTTATTTTAGAAGACAAAACCTCAGTTTGAATCCAAGTGTCCTGAAGTCTCCTTTTTATTTCCTATTTACTTTTTTCCAGGTGTCAGTACTCCGCCTAAAAATGTATATGTCATCTTTGAATCATGTATTTCATTTTTGCAGTGATTTCTGGGGAGGCGCATGGGTCAACTGTTTAATTTTCTTTCATTTTTCACTTCTTTAAAAAAAGAACACATATCTATTTTTTTTAAAGCAGTAACATTCTCCTTTTAAAATGTTTGCATGTATTTAGCCTTTTTACTTCTATCTATTGAGAAAACAAAAATGGTGTGAGAACATCTTTAGAGTTTATGTCCTTGATAGGTCAACTAGAGTGTGGCTGAAACTAAAGAAGTCCTACAATAACCATGCAGCGGAAATGAAAATTATACCACTCAGACTAACAAGAACATTTCCAAAGGGACTAGAGGTATTAGAAGACTCTAAACAGATGCCTCTGAACTTAAAATACACTTAATTCCAAAGGCTTGTCTTGTAATTAATTTAGCCAGGATAGAACCTATGAAGAGAATGTAAAGTATAGCACTGGGTTGCTCAGCAGTTTGCAAACTTCAAGGAGCATGACGATAAATAATTTAATTTAAAAAAAATTCACACTCATTTTTCACATTCATTTCCGTCAGGACCGTGAGCCCATAGTGGCATAAGTCAAGGAAAACATTCTCTAATTTATCATTTAATCTCCTGCAAGAAAAATATCTAGCTATAAAAGGAAAGCGCACACATAACCCACATCAAAAGGATATCACTCATACTTTAGTTTCAGTTTTTATTCACGTTAACTTGGATGTGTGGCATGAAGGTCTGTAAACAGCCTGCTGACCATGTGAAGCTTACTATGTGAAGCTTACTACCGACTGTTTTAGTAACACATATTTGAACCAACAATTTTAACATGCCTTGTGTTAACGCAGCTTGTATTTCATTAAGAACCACCAAATCTCAGCTGTTATATGAGGATTGCCAGCTGTATTTTTCTAGTATTAACTAATACTGTGGAAAAAATGCTAAGGTCTCTATTGCAAGTTGCTCTACCCTTGAAAAAAATATAAACCTATGGATACAACAAACTGCATTGCCAGCCCCATTAAGTGTCAGATGCAGCTCCCCTTCCACGCATTCACTAGTCTGACTCGCTGCTTAGTTCTGCAGTTGGAGGTGTAAACTCCCCCTTGCCTTGATCTCATCCCAGATGATACCAAAGAAGAGCTGACCCAATCCTGCAAAGCCCTGTCTTACGAAACTCCAGAGGCAGTCCCATGTATCAGTGGTGTGCAGAATAAGGCCCTGTTGCTTCTAATTGTCTTTGGTATTTTTTAGATAGAAAAGAGCACCTACAATGACTAGCATGGACTGCACAGAACAATATTAAAGTGAAAACACAGTCTGAAATAAAATAGTAGGTCCAGTTTTCCAATGTAAGTGCCAGAAATTAGTCTCCTAAAGCTACAATTTTCAAAAAGGCCTCAGTCATTTGGAAGTCAGTGGCTAATTCCCCTAGGCAGCCTTAAAAACTTATCCCTAAATCTATATAGTCACCTGAATAAAAATGATTTCAGAGCTGTTCAGTATGTTGGGGATATTGTCAAGGACACAAATAGCAGTGTCTGCCCCCCTGATAAACTGCCATTTGTGTTTTGAAAATGTCTCCAGTTAAACCTAAATTAGGCAGCAGGGATTTATGCAATGGGGACCTTGGCATTAGATGTCACTGCTCTCCAAAGCCCTCTAACTTCCCCAGTCTAATCCAGTTAGTTCAGTTTATTTATATTAGTATTAAATTCAAATAATTTTACTCCATTCCCAAATATTCAGTCTTACACAATTGGGTTCTATAGATGTGGAATGCATTGTGAAAGTGTGTGGGGATTTTTGGTACCCAAAGACAGCTGAAGCATTTGGGAAGACAAGTACCCAGTCTTCGTTTAGGTAGGAGCAAATATAAATTTAAATTTGGGGAGACAGAATTTGAATTCCTGTTGTAGGACGTATTAATCATAACTTGCATAACTGTTGTAGGAAGTATGCTTGCATACTTCCCTGGTTGAATCTGAAAACAATGGATAAGCGTGTTGGCTTTATGTTGCTACTAACAGGACCAGGAGTAAAATACTTTACAGTATTGATGTATAGATTGTGAATAGTAGGTTTTATCATTAACAACCTGTATGGATGAATAGAAGAAATTCACTCTTTTTCAAAGCCAGTGTTGCAGGCTGTCTTCAGACTCAGGCAGTTATCATTGGATTGAATAGATTCAGCTTCTCTTTGGAGTTGATCTTCATGCCTTTCTTTTTTTTCAGATGCAAGCTGCTATCAGTATTTTATAACACAGGAGGTGCATCCAGACGAGCGCACACATGCCATTTGCAGCACCTCAAAACTGTTGGACGTGCTGCAAACTGCATGCACCGCATGTGCAGCCATGCTGCAATTGTGCAGCATGGCCCCCCAAAATGATACTGGGAACTCCTGGTATATTAAAAAAAAAAAAAAAATGCCAAAAAAAAAAAGCTGTCGCCCAGCTCCTCCAGCATGACAGGGGCAGAGGGAAATGGCGGTTTCCCTGAACTGGGGCAATTTGCCCCATACCAAACATCACATGCAAGGGTGTGTGCAGCGGCAAAAAGTGCAAATTTGTGCTGCTACTTTTTTCCCCACTGCAAGTGCACACCCCAGTATGTGGGGATGTTCCCAGGTTAGCTTAAGCAGTGCTGAATATTGTAGGCATTTATGCTTATCGTCACTGAAACTAGGGTTTTCTTTACTTCTTTGTAGCTAGTTGCAATATATATTACCCTCTCCCAAATCCGGAGCATGCCTTGGCTAGTTAGTGACTTCACTCCATTAGGATTCACCTCAAGATACCAATTTCAATATAAAACTAAATACCTTTTCTGCAGTAAGGACATGAATGCATGGCAAATGCCAGATAGCATACTCCTGGATGAAAGTGGAGTAAATTGCTTTGCATTTGCTGTGTGGTAAGGTATGCATGGGGTAGTTGCTAGAGTAGCTGACATACTCAGATTCATACCTTAGCTTACTTTGCAGTAACTTGTTTTCCTGCTCATACTGTTAGACAGCCAAGTAATAATCTTATGTCTAGGTCCACATCAATTAGGCTTCACTATAGTTTTATACTTTAGTTTTGTAATACTGAATATAAGGGAAAGACGCATAAAATGCATGAAACTATTTAAAACACAGTATTTAGAATTGTTTCTTACAAACTAAGTAGGCACAGTGCTGTAACCAATTACACTTTTCTTTTTAGATTTATGACCAGTGAAATGACAAATCTGGGGTGTTCTAAGACATTAGGTCTTCTGGAGATTTACAATGGATGAATGCTTAATAGCATGCAAAAATAGTTAAAATTTGTGTTTTGCCTTCTTTACAACAGCATGTTCCATATTCAGTGGGCCAAGTTGTATGCATTTGTCTGCTCATGCAAAAAAAAATTGTGTAATTATATGTAGATCATATGTAATTATATGCATGTTTTATATGTAGAGCTCTACGTATAGTTGTAAGGTTTGTTTTTGCACAAGCAAACAAATGCATGGAGAAAACATATATGAACAATTTAAAAGATCATTTAGAGTATATCCTGGCATGTGTTGATTTTTCCTTTATATGCATCCATTTATTTTTGTCATTCTGTTGTTTAACTTCTTTTTAATTGACTATTTTTCTGAAATTCTCAATTCTAGCCAATACTGGTCAATATTTAAAAAATAGTAATTCCATTTTTTGATTGGCTGGCTCCAAATCAATTCTCTTTACTTTTCTCCCCAAAATAATGTAATTTGTGTTTGTTCCTCCTTCTGTAAGTGTACTTTCCTACCGGCCTAGAGGTAGAAACAAGCATTGTTTGAAAGGGATCCTCAGATCTTCTAAGAAACTCTCCAGTGATAAGGATGCTAACATATCCTGGAGGTACTTGTATACCATGGTAATTGATAAATGGCATCTGTACCTGTTCCCCCCCGTACAGATGAAAATGTTGCCACCAACATGAGATATTTCTAAAATTCATTATGTATACTAACCCACATCATCTCCAGATTAAAACCTAACTCCGTTCAGATGCTACAGAAATGGTCTGAACTACACTTAACCATCTTGCAGGTCTTTAAGAACAGTAATAGGCTACAAGCAATGCCTGAACCTCATGGTAACTAGAGACAGGAAATAAAACTTGTGTTTTGACTGTATTATTATAACAGAACAACTATGAAATATGTAAGCGAGTTGCATGACTTAAGTAACATTATGAGAATCATGACAACTATCTAGATCTGTAGTAAATCCTAGACGGGGGTTTTAATTGAGAGTCTCAAAGCATTGTATTGTAAAGGAATAATTCTTATAATCAAATTGAGATTTGGTGTAATATTAGTGAAATTAGCTCCATGTTGTAGGGAGGGCATCTTTTTTAAATATATACTCTCAAGTATTCTCTCTTCTATGCAGAGGGGATTTCATAGAGAAGAGAATAGGATTTTTCACTCCATTGATATTCATATGATGTATCATTTTATGCTACTGGGCTCCTGAAATTAGTAGATGAAATAGCATCCAAAATTCAAAGGTACAATATTGGAAAATTTAATTTATTGATAAACATGGTCTGCATTATTATTTTATTTTTCCTAACCAAGAATTTTATAAGAAAATATACATCTTGTGTTTACTTCTGTTTGTTAATGCTTTGATAAATCAGACATTTTTAGTATTCCATCAATGGCAAAAGTCTAATTGCCTTATTGTATTCTGATTTATTTCTTTCTCTACTTTCTTTGCATCTGCAGCCCAACAAATGAGTCTCCAAAGAGATATATGTTATGATACAGTGTCAGTGAAATTAATCCTGATCAATTTTAAAGTTCACATTTTTATTTGATGACTTTCTAGGGAATCACTAAAACTGAGATTGACTCAGTCTCTTCTTTTGTTGGTTAAATATTGTTGTTTGAAAGCACTGGGTACAGCAGAAGAAATAGGTCGCATTGCAATTCTAATGCAGTTGCTCATCTACATAGGTAAAAGCAATATGAGCCAATGAAGTTTTACTAATTAATACACACCAAAGACTGCTCTTTGCTGACATCAATTAAAGCTTCCAGGTAACAGCCTACTGCTGCAAACTCTTATTCACCATTGAAGCTCTTGCTTCTGTGAGTAGCCACTTCTAACCTGAAGCCCATCAGCCCAGTTAGCTTGGCATGAGAGATGGAGGTGGCTCTTTCCAAAGCTTTCAGGGAAATAAGTTGTCTCTCTCAAACAGTTTTCATTCAGGATCCCAATGCTGCATTTCTTGTGCACCCAATTTTCTCACTAAAGGTACTGGCAGCTGTGGGGTATAGAAGAGAAACTAGGGTGGGGCTGTGGTGTATAAACCTCGGTGAATAATTGAAATAGTTTAATTGTGGCTTTTAAATGCCTGTAACTCTGCCTAAAAGAATACCACCGATTAACGGAAGGGATGGGGGCGCCTTTGTACAATAATCATTCCCGAGCATAAATCACAGACGCGTAAATCCGACTGTTTGTGCATTTAGGCAGCATTTGGGGTTTATTTTGTTTTTTTATGTATTTAACGCATCAAAGATCTTCCTGCCTCTTCCAGGTACTCCTCGTAAGCGATGATTTTGACTCAAAAGAAACAAAAGACTTATTGTTTTGGTTGCTCTATTCCTGCCTTCTCTAAATCAAAGAAGATGGGAAGCTACAGGAGTTATTGCCATCAAAAGGAAATAATCATATTGTCTGAAGTGTGCAACAAATCCTGTCTAAGCAGCACTCCCACCCACCCCACCCTGTCCCTTGCTAAAGTTTAAATAGCTTAACTGGTTTCTGTGGTGAAATTCCATTTTTTTTTTATTGTTAATGTCAAACAAACATTTATTTCAGGTGCAAAGCCTGGGGATATGCTAGTGAAAACAGTGGCACTGCTGTTCTATTGCTTACTGCCCACTAAGTAGGTGGGAAAGGGGTACTGTGACCCTTTTACCCTTCCCACCAGTCTCCCTAACAGCTTTGGCCTTCAGGTCAGCTCAATTTCCCCTCCACTGAGTGGCCATTACTGTGCTATGCCGTGATAAATGCTTTTTGTAAGAGACTGCATTGCCGGCAGCAAGCGCTAGGGAAGTAGGTAGCCTGGGCCAGACAGACTAAGCCTAGAGACAGATAGACTAACATGCCTGTGCGCTAAGTGTCTGTTACCTAGCAACATGACGGAGATCACAAAAAATGAATAGACCCACAAACAAAAATGAAAAGGAGATAAAAAAGAGTAAAAGTCTATGGGGCTCAAAGGTTAATATTCCTCTATCTAATAACTTAGTTTCAGAAAATTGCATTTTAACCTTTTTGAAGCATTCAGGAGAGAGATTTCTTTGAAATTAAATTAGATCACATTTGTGTGAAATGGGGGACAGAAATTAAATGCAGAATTTATTATTTCGCCATCTTTACCCCCAGTATTTTTTGCATTACTTTGGCTTTTTTTTTCTGTATGCTTCCACAACTTCCATCACCCCACATCTAGACATTAAGTTAGTTCAGACTTAGGATACACAACAGCTTGACCGGTTTGAGGAACGTTATATTATTTCTACTTTGTGGGATCTTCTGTCAGAGGAACTTAGAGCATGTTCCTGAGCATGAATGATTAAGCCCAACATCACCCCCATGAAGTGGGTATTGTTCCCATTTTATAGGGCACAACGAGGAAAAATAGCTATGTCTTCAAAGCTTCATGATGACAGACTGGACTGCAAATAGGAGCCAGGCCTTCTGGCCTGTGTGCTCACTGCTAACCTAGGCAAAATCCCACCTGCCTTCCTTTGTACCAATATGTGCATATATCCATAAGGGCCTTCTAGCTCGTGACCACCCAGCCCTACTCCCAGATCAGCCAGGCACCGTGTAGACTAGAAGAACCACTCTAAACATTGACATGCAATTTGAATTGGCTGAAAATGGAGAAGAGTGCAATACACTGAAGTATCTCAAGAGTATTTGTCCATATAAAAAAAAATCACTTTAATATGAATCAACTCCTAGTGTGAGACTCATTAGGTTAAATGTATATAAGCATTGTGCTTTTTTCTCTGCCTTCCAGCTCTGGTGGGAACCATTATAAAATCCTCTCTTATTTAGCCCCATTTAAACAAATGGATCAAATTCCTCTTTGAGCTATATTGGTGTAAACCTGGAATAACTCCATTAACTGGGTCTACCCTGTGGCCAGCATTTGGCCCATAAATTCCTCAGCTTCCATGGAGATCCCTGTAAAGTGATTGTCTTATTTTTTTCATGGCCATTATATTTAACTTTACAATGGGATGCCTTTACACTTTACTGCTATCTTCAAACCAATGAACTGTATGTATGCTTAACTAATTTTTTGGTGCACTGTACAATATAGAATCAATAATATAGTGTCTTCACATAATATATATGCATGTTTATATAAAACTGCAAATGCTACATAGTTTTATGAACACAGTATGAAATCATGCTCTAGATACAGTAGATACCTGAAATCGGGAACTTCTGTATGCATTCTGTTGACATCTTGCATTAGAGACATAGCATCCCTGCAAATAACGAACCGTCCTCATTCTGGAGTCCAGTTACAGGGCTGCCGTCCATTAGAAGTGCATTCAGCCTAAAAACTTTTCCTCTCCTATTGTTCCAAGTAACACAAAAGATTACCATAGCTGATAGAGCCTGGCAAGAAGCTCTAGCCAACTGACAAAACATTTTGCAGCCCTCTAAGACAGTCTCTTTCATTACGTACAGTTCTTCCGTTTTTTGTGAGGATCTTTCCCTCATTAATAGAAGAGAGAGAATTAGAAATTGAAATGTTAGGTTGTAAAATCACAAAAGCAGGCAGAAAGACTTAGGGGCAAGTGCAGCATTGGAAACTGCTTTTAGCTCATTTTCTGAACCTGATTAGATTGCAAGCCCTTTATGTCCCTTTAATGAAGCGAGAAACATGGTAGGTACTGAGTCTTTTTGGGTTGCTCTTCTGTGGGCATATCACAATTAGTCTTAATTGGCCCATCTGAAGACTGCTGGCCAATGAAGTTACTCCAGGGATGAATGAATGGCCTAATGTGTCACTTTTCAACATTTCCTCTCATAGATATTTATAAATTGGATTGAGCTATAGCTATATTTACTAATTGCCTGTGAAGGTGACAAAGGTCTGATCACTGCAGACAGAAATATTTGACAAGATCCAGCTGAGAATTTGAAAAAGCAGCCAAGCTGATTCTAAGTTTTTTTCCCCCTTTTACCTCATTTGCAGATTTCCCAGATACCACTACATGAATCAGAGTAGTCCCAGGGCTGCTCTAGCATACACCAACAGAAGTCATTCCAAGAGACAATTTTGCTTGCCCAGGATCACCACACTGCTACATGCATCACCTCCGAAGCTGGACTGCACCTACTAATACCCCATCTCAGAAAGAGGAGATGGAGGATGAAGGGAGGCAGTTTTGTGAGAGAAATCGTTAGCTCCTTAGACAGCTTTAAATATATCCATGACTGTCCTGGACACACAACGCACCTGTATTTAGGGATCACCCTGTTTTAGAGAACTTTCAGTTTGCTTGAAGTTAAAAGTCATTTTGTTTTAATTGCACCCTGTTAACAGCTTTTTCCCAGTCTAGGAGAGGTAACAATACTTTTAATTTTAGCTGTTTCCTTATTTCCCTCTCCATAATAATATAGATAGTAATGAATTGTCTAGTGCTAATTAAAAGGCAATAATTCCATGAAGGGGTGGTGATGATGATGAGGCAATAAACTGCAAGAACAAAGCTTGAGGGGTTTAATGACTCATCAACCCCTTGATGGAAATTTAGCCTTATAATCACTATCCATTCATTATAATCTATGATATATGTTACTTTAAAAAAAACTGCGCAGTGGAAATGGTGCCTCTCTTACTATACTGTCCCAGTTCTTAAATAGATAGTATGTCCAGTATGTCACTTTTTGCTTTTGGGGCGGGAGTATAAGACCTCAATGTGTTCTGACATTCTCAGTGTATCAAAAGCAGCTGAATAAGAATAGTACCTTGAGCATTTCCTTATCAAAGGCTTTTAACATGGAAGCTGTGAAGTTGTATCGTTATATAAACTGTGGCTTATAGGAAGAAAAATGGTCCAATTTTGCACCCACTGGAGTCAATGCAAAGCTAAAATTGTCAGTGGACATGAGATCAGGCAATATATATATATATGTGTGTGTATATATATAAAAATATTGCTTATCTTTTATGTAATATAATTATTGTATTTGTCGACTAACCCATTAGTCAATATATTTTAATTGATACCTTAAAAGTATAGGTGTGGGCCTCCAAAGGGATCCACTAAGGTAGAGCCTTGCACTCTTGCAGACTTCCACCAGTCTCTTGGTGGGAATCCCCAGGAGGTGCAGCTCATGGATCCCATTCAAGATTTGCACATGGACCTGAGGGGTTAGCTTGTTTAAATATATTTAGATTATAAGCTTCTTGTGGCAGAGGTCCTGCCATCTTTGTTGCACACCGCCAAGCCCACCTAGGGTAATTGTAATCCCTGTTTTTCTTACGAGTTGCAGCTGTGGTGCCAGTTTTCTAAGCACTAGTGCTAAAGTTGCCTATTCAAATGGGAGCTAAGGGATGGGGAGAGAGGAAACTCAGGCCCCCAAAAGGGGGCACAAATAGAGCTGTGGCCTTGTGTATACATGTGAGCAGTGTTAATTCAGAATGAAATGAAAAAAGTGGAAGGGGAAGCAATGCCAAGAAAGGATAAATGTGCTCCACGTATTTGAATCCTAATTCGGATGGTGGAGCAATCTAGGAATCCTAAACAGGAACATCTCAAGAGACCACTGTGAATGAAAGCACATGGATGTCCCAGGAAAAGACCCCTGTCCTCTTCTCATGTGTGCTGTTAGACTCTGCCCTCTTGCACTTCATTTTCTAATGCCCGAAAAGCATGTTTGTGTCAATACAAGGTGCATTTCTGTGACTTTGCCTTTTCTTACCTGACCTCGCGGCGACACATATATTTAAAACAAAACACTCTGGGTGCTTGCAGACGTAAAAAACAAAACCAAAAACAAAACGGCACTTTAAATTCAGTGTGTTCCTGCACCAAGTCCCGTGCATGCCCAGAAGTGGTAGCACGTTACTTCAACCCGGCTCACCTGACATCTGTAAAGATCAGGCATGTTAGTGAGGCTTTTTTGGCACTTTTATCTGATTGAATCAGCTTTAGCTAAAAGTGCCCAAAAGCTCAGCTGAATTGCCCCGATCTTTACAGATGCTGCAGAGCCAGCTGAAGTAAAGCACTGGTTCTTGTGGTAAAGTGTGGGGGAGGGGGAGGGGGGGTTTTTGTGGTTTTTTAATGTCTGCAAGCAGCCTTAGTTTAAACACTCCTCCCTGAGCAGAGATGAAGAGAGAATAAACATCATGTTGTTCAATGCGTTGTTTGACGGGCCTTAAGTAACACGGTGATGAATGCAGTGTAAGAACCCCCACAGACTGGATTAAATTAATTGTTACGGCAGCACTTGCCATCTAAGATTGACTAGAGGTGCTTTCCTGGCAGGAGTTTTCCTCCATCTCCCTTTCCTTTGCAGGTATTTCCTCTTATTCTCTCCCTTGTCTTGCTCTGCCTTGTCTTCACTTTGTCCTTCTTGTCTCCATCCTTCCTCCATGGCCTTGTTATCCCCATAATATTTTTTTTCACCCAGATGACTTGATGTCTAACCACCATCTCCCCTTTTTATTCACCCTCTCCCAATTGCAGGTCCTCCTACCCTTTTATTGTTTATCGCCCAACACCTCATCCCTTCCTTTTCTCCTCTTCCCATCTTCCCTTCCCCATCTTCCCTTCTTTATCTGACTCCTCTCTTTCATTACTCAGAGTTCTCAGGACTCTTTTTACCTGACCACCTGTCAGTCTGGGAGCAGCTACATCCTGGGCATATTCTGGGGACTGAGAGATGTGTTTCATCTTGTGTTACCAGTGTCATTGCTGCTGTGTTGCAGTCTCAGGACCTGTGGTGTCGACAAAGTCCTAGCCAGGAGATTCCAACACCAATGTTGTCTTAAAGAACAACCAGAGGTTCAGTTCAATAGCACAGATTGGCTACAAGCACAACCTTTAATACGTTTTGGCCTAACAAGTACACCAGACCAGGAGTTAAGGCATTTGTACCTGTGACAAGGTAGTTGGCACAACACCATTCAGGTTCCCTTAGGCTGCTATAAGGTTCCCATACTTTCCAACCCTCCTTTTATATAGTGATCAAAGCAAATAGTGTATTGCTTTCCATGTGCATCTCAAACGTCCTGTACTATGGGCTTATTTCACCTCCTAACCTAGGTGTTCCTATTCTAGTCTTATCACGCAGGCCCTGGACTCTACACCCTGGACTATCCACCACCACTTCTGGCAGGAGTGCCTATCTGGCCCATATGCCAAGTTGTGCTTATGTAAGGAGTTCATGCACTGGTCAGGTTTACTGTTTAGGCCTACTCTGGCCAACACTTTAGCAGCCTTCGTGCGGGTGGTATATATTGATCAATGTTCCAGCAAGGCCTACATCGCGCTTCGCCAGAATTTTGCTGCAGCTCTCTCCCTCTCCTATTTTACATCCACCTAATCTTTTGTGGTCCATCAGGGCCCAGTTGTCACTTAGAATGAGTTTAGTTGACTACAGTCTCTATTGGCTTTCACAATCATTTCTGAAGCAAATCAGCCCCTTTGGGTGCCTAGGCATTTTAGCTATTAGTCCTGATAAGATGCTGAAGACTGCAGATCCAAGCCAAGAAGCAGGAGTAGCAAGATATGAAACTTTTGGAGGATGTTGAACAGTATCCACCACTGAAATAGTTTGGTGGTTGGGTCCCACCATGGACTAGGAACATAGCTGGCAGGAAGGAACGTGCAGGACTGACACACTTAGAAACCGCTATCAAGAAGAGGAGGTTGCGATGGATCAGCCATGTCAGGGAAATGGGAAGAGACCATGTCTCCAAAAATATTTTGCATAGCAAGATTCAAGATGGCTCTAGAAAGTGGGGGTGCCCGCTATGGTGGTACCATGATGTGTGCAAAAATGCTATGAAATCATTCAATATAATGTAGAAAGCTGTGAGGCGAGTGCAAAGTCCTGTCTAGTTCAGAAGGAACATCTGGCACTGGGTGCAGCTCAGCATGAAGCAGCTTTGATCCAGAGGATGGAAGCAAAGCAAGCAAGAAGAAAGCAGCATGCTATAAACTTGGACTCCAACTCAGACAACACATGGATCTGTGAAATTTGTAATAAGCTGTGTCACTCTCAAATTCAGCTTATCAACCACAAATGGATCAATGGTAGCCTATACATTATCTGTGTTATGCATGTTCAAATCTGAAAATCAGACCACCAAATTAATACAGCAGAAAGGGCCTGAGCTGTATTGAGGTATGGAGAACTGGTCTCGGTATTGTACAGAACCAGTGTATATGTGGTGGTTTTCATTGCAAGCTATTGTATTGTCACATTAGCTTCTTCATTTTGGAAGATGGGCTGGGAAAAGGCGAGCTGGGTTGAGTCCTTTGTAAAAAAACAAAACAAAACAAAAACCGACCCAGAAACCAAAACCAACCAACCGGCCAACCATACTCTGTTGCTTGGTTTCTCCCTGATAGAAGTCAACAGCCACTGGAAACGGAGTGCCAGCAGTGGTGGTACTTATTAAATTGATGCTGGGTTTCCTATAAGATTAAAAAATGCTTATCTTGTTTACATATACAAAGAGGGCATGTGGGCAAATTGCTGTTCTTCCTTGGTTATTTCATTAAATTACACTTTTCTTGGTTACCAATGTAAGCGAGAGAGTGAGACAATGCTTCCAAACTGGATGTTCACATTGCCTCTCATTATCATTCATAATTTGTCTTTGCTATAATTCACATCCCTTCACAAAATAGCAACATATTAGTTAGAGCTTTTAATTAAAACCCCAACACCTGCAGGTGAGAAAACACAGATGGATTCGCTCCTCCACGGAAACACTCAGTTACATGTGAACTGGCCACAGAGTCAGAGAGAGAATAGGTGTTAAAATAACACTTTGCTCCTCACAGTGACTCTATTCATCCCTACAGAAACAAACATACCTTGCATGTGTACACAGCTTGCCCCACGGATTTAACCGTCTTGCTGCTGGTATGGCCAGCTGAAACTCTCTAGCTCCACTGGAGATGGGTTTGGTTTTCATCAGGAAAGTGTAGTCCTGGTTTAAGCATAAGATTTAGATTCCCAGCCTTGTGGATGAGGAAAATTTCACACTTTCAAGTCTTCCTTGCTTATTTAAATCTCTTAGGCTGATTCCCCTTCCTCCCCTACCTCGCCTTTTTAACTGTGCTTCTCTAGATTTATTAGCAGAAATGAAACTCAAAGCACAGAGAAACCCAAGTTGAGTGGGTTTCTGCAAGAGGAGGAGGCAATGAACCACCATCACTATTATATCATAATAATGTGGTAATATCAATATATGCATTTCCATAGGTGTGTGAATACATATGGATACAGATATCAATACAAATCTAGGCAGACATGCAATAAACTCACGACAACATGTAGCAGTAGACTGAGTAGTGAAAATAAATGTTTTATCTAGTTTCCATTAAGTGAGTTTTGGACATAATTATCTACACTGGACAGCAAGGGACCATTACATGTAAAGACTGATGGGCTGTTTTTTGGGTTGGGGTTTGTTTTTTTTTTGGTGTGGTTTAAAGATTTTTTTAATGTTTACATTAAAAGCAGATGAAAGACAAGAAAAGATACATTCTTACATATAACAAAAACCCTTTCTTACAAGAACATTATTTAGACTGTTAAGTCAAACACTGCAAAGCTAGGAATAATCATGTAGGACAAAGAGTATAAAGTCAGTAGGAGTCTTTCCACGGACTCTCCTGGGTTTTGGATCAGGCCAAATTTTTTGACTTATCTGCAAATCTAACCACTATACATAAGACCCCAGATAATAGTAAATTTCACAAGTTATTATACTAATTTTATAAACTGCAGAAAAAAGGTCAGACTCCATGAAAAACAATCTTCTCTCTCAAGCAGTCTGAGATGCTTTCCCTGTATACTTATTCACACATACTTATTCATCATTCTGCATCCCTGGGGAATGCTTGAAGAGGATGTAGAGCTCCTCCTCAGCGCACGGCACTCTGCTGGGTGAGATCCTTCCAGGAAGCATTGTTCCTGCAGCCCATTACATGGTGAAATGCCATTGCAGTCATTAATACAGATCTCTACATGCTTTTTGGGATGGTACTCCAAAGTGTCGCATTAACTGTGGCACTAACCTCTTCCCAAAACAAACTGCTAGGCACAAGCAGCCCAAGAAGTGACCCCCTTCCCCACAGAGTTACAAACAGATTTGTTACCTCCAATTCTAGCTTTCCATATTCATCAGGGTGTCCTGGAAACCCAGAAAAGCACCCTCTCCTGGCTGAATTGAAACCCTCTATCCTTTGTTACCTTTGAATTACTCTCCACTCAATCGTGCCCCAGTTTGAAATCAGTGTGTTGGCCTTTCCCTTCTGCAGTGTGATATTCAATGATCACTTGGAGGTCAGAAGTTCTGTTTGCCATCTATTCCAAAGCCACAGCAGCCCTGCTAGTAGCAGGGTGCTGCCTAGCACGATGCCACCATTGCTCTCCTTGTTATTCAGAGGAAGCCAGAACCGCTTCTGTGCTGACGCCAGAGGAAGATCCAACAGGGGTGCACTTGCACTCCGCTTTGATTTCTGCTCCACTCAAACTTCAACACAAACTGCCTGGAAGGGACAGCAGCATTTCTATTCAGGCAGCACTGAGAGGGACAATTGACTTCATGACTCATTATCATCTCCCCGATTCCTGTTAATCCCTCTCTGCTCCACAGGTGCTAATGCCCCTCTATCCTTTTTAATGGCCTTGATGTTTCGCTATTCAAACCATCCTTTCTTCTGAAATTTTGCTCTCTGTTAGCCATCCCTGGTAATATCTCTCCTGTTTCATAGTCCTGCAGAATGCTTTTAGATTTAGCTAAAAGCCTTAACTCGGATGTGTTAATATTACATCAGGTGTAGAACTGACTGACAGTGCAGTACTGGAGGCAATGTCAAGATGCTCAAGAAGGCTAGATTCTGCTTGTATGAATCTGAGTAAGTGATGCACATTTAACTATAATGAATACAGGACTAATAGACAGTAAACTGTCTTTTGACCTTTCTTTACCTAGTTTATAAAGTTTTTTTTTTTAACTTTATATGTACTCTAGCAAATTTAGTGCACATTCCAATAGTTATACTTGCTTTGCTTTCATCTTAAATTCATTAATATAGTATTAGCCCCCTACCATATTGGTAGGGCTTCTAGTGTTGTTATATGTGATGATGTACCACACCATCTGTACTCCCTGTTCAAAATCCTGGATCTTCCCATGCTTGAATCTGAATGTCTTCACCTTTTCCCACAGCGCCTCATATCACATCTGGCTTTCCCATCATGATACTGGCCAGACTCAATTATTGGCTAACCTAATGAGATTACATCATAAGGTATACAGCTTCATCTGGGTTTGCTACTCTTTAGACACCATGTTTTAATCAGATGAGTGTTCTTTTGTTTGCTTCAAGAATTTGGATCATTACACTTTAATTCTGGGATTTTCAAAGGAACCTAAGGGCATTTATACATGTGCTCTGGGGGTATGGTGGGGGGATGCTTTAATTAGAGCGGCTCCAAGATCCACGCTGAATAAAGGACCTGGAGCGTCTTGTGTATCAGCGTCCCTGTGCTTCAAAACAGTGGCGGAGGTGCTTTATCTAAAGCTCGCTTGATGCTGGTACATGAGACACGGACGGCTTCTTGAACACAATAATTGCTCTGCTCCAGCAGACTCATCGAGTCTGCTCCAATGCACTGGAATTCCAGTGTGTCGGAGCAGCCTCCCTGTTTGCGTATAGGCATCTTGCCTAAATCCTAATGGACTTAGGCTCCTTTGAAAATTACTTCCTAAATATATACAATGCACAGCATTTCTTGAGTTGTCTGTTTTTTTAATTAAAATATATTTTTTTAATTAAAATAAGTTTTGCTCAGTTGTGATAATGCTCTGTGGTTTTACAATCCTCTTTCTCTCATTATAACATTTTGGTTATATACAGAAGTACCTCCTATGCATTAGTTGCTTTCCAAACACTCAGAAACGAAGGTCTCTGCTCTTGGAGATTACAGTTTTAAATTAATTGACAAGTGTCAGTTCTTATCTAACCTGCTTCCATTTGTCATCATGAAAATGAAATATTAATTCACTTTAGCTCCCTCTATGAGACAGATGCTGTAGCACAGCCCTGGTAGAACTCTTACAGCTGGACACTCATTAGGCTGCACCGAACCGAGACCTCGTGCTTTATCTATAACTTCCCTTGGTCTTAGTAGGCTACAGCACTGGCTCTTTCTTTGACCTCCAGCAGAATCCCTGATGACAGGTTCTCTCTGTTACCTCTTGATGGAGATGGGGCCTCGTGGCCAAGCTCCCCTTGACCTTCAGAAAGAGCATAGACTTCCCAGACTCCTCAGATGCCTAAGCACATCCATCCATCCAAATCTTGTAAATTTACTTAGGGGTCACAGTTTCCTTCTTTAGGGATGCAGGATGATTGAACGAGGCATGTAGCTTTGTAATGGCTCCAAAGAACAACCACCTCTATTTCAGTTAATGTAAGAAGTATATAGATCTAGACAAACTAACAAAACAAACCCTCCGCATGCATTTCCCCATCTTAATTTCTCACCATTTTTTAGTTCCTTGAGGCTTAGATTCCTTGATGCTTAAATTCCCCTTTTTTACAAGTCTTCTTCTCCAACTGATGGATTCTCCTTTTTTCTTCATGGATTTTTCCTTTTTCCCTGGCTGAACTCACAGTTAAATGGACCTGCTGCTATAAAAGGATGCCCTCTGCTCTCCTCCACTGCCTATGCTCCTTTGTCCAAATCACCGATGAATCTCCCTAAGCTGCCCTGCACTGAGTCTGTTATGTTTTGTATTATATACAGACCCAGCAGTAACACCTCATTCTTTCTCCTTCTTTTTGGGAAGTTTCCCATTCTCCAAACCTCATCCTCCTGCAAAGAGGGGGCACTAGTCTTCCTTTTATTATTCCTAAGGAGCCATCAAGGTTTAATGACTGTGCATTATCCCTTGTCTGAGTGACACAACAAAGCCCTGACAGCATATGGCTGACTCCACATGCAATTACGTATTTAATGATACAACAATTTCATAATCTCAATCAGAATTCATAAGTTATATAAAGAGAGATGTCCCAAATCAGAGAAGCAAGAAGGAACCTCTTGCTGAAATGCCCATGCTTTCTACACTTCAGCCAGACTGAACACCGCACCGATCTGTCACAGAAATCTAGCTGGGGGGCAAAGGGTCCAATGTAGGTTCCACTGCTGAAGTCAGCCAGAGTCTTTGCATAAACTTTCATGGGAGAGGGATCAGGCTTGCAGAGAGAGTATGTGCATGTTGTCTTAAGTACACAGAGCAGATCATACACCTGGCATACAGAAAGCGCATAAGTAGCTCTTCTTAAGTGTACAACACATAACAAATGCAGCTGCTTTACTGTATCTCAGATCAAACTGCTTTTCATCGGATCAGTCTTTACACTTATAAGTGGCTGCTGTTGCTAATATTGAGGATCTATGCCAATCAAGTGTAACAACCTCAGTACCAGACAAGACGCGATTCTTCCAGTGCAAATCAAGCTAACTGCATTTGGAGTTGACATTGTTATGCACCAGTGAGTGGAAAACCAGATGCTTCATCTTCCTTCTCTGTTAGACAGTAAAAAGTGGAAAGGAAAATAATTCTTGATGTTCTTTCACTTAATTGCTAAGCAAAGGGGGAAACCAAAATGATGTATTAAATTGTTGTAGTTCATTTTTTATTCTCTGGCTTAATATCTGTATCGTGTTCATATAGCATACATTACAGTTCCCATATCGTCAAACTTTGTTCTGATGATTCTTTTTGTCTACTCAAATTTGATAGGTAACCTGTTAAGAAATCCAAGGTAGTTTCTACCTCAGTCTCTTAAATCCATAACAAAGCTAAAAAGTCCTACACAAGAGTTTAAACCTAGTCTCTTCTGCCTATCACTGGTGCATTTAAAGACTTATCTACACTAAAATATGCACTTCCCACTGACAATGGATGTCATCAATAGATGCAACTTGACTGATGCTGAAAATAATAATTCCAAGCAGAATCCCAACTACACTGTTCAGTAAGAGTTGAATCACCTCCTCCATAGCCACTACTCAATCACAATTAGGAATGTGAGACTGAAAGTTTCTTACCCATTAAAGAAGAAATTTGACTTATAACATAGATGTCCTGCATTCTGGGTGGTCTCCTCACTGAAAGGCCACTTGTTTCCGTTTAAGCAAGCATCCCATGGTATAGTCACATGGAGCAGCCAATCCACTCGAACATTAAGACATTTTGGAGAATGAACCAAGTCATATATAGACTTTGTTAGAAACCAGGGCTTAAACAATATGCACTACTATTTAAAATTTGTGCAAATTCTACCTCTTATGCCAAAAGGGATTCATTTTAGAATCCTGCACAGTATGTTAGAGAACAAATATGGCTGGGCCCAGCACTATACTTCTCTATCTGTGCACGGAAATTTATCCAAAAATAAATGAATGGAAGAGCATTGTAGTGTGTTATGGAGAATCATGTGATATTCCTAATATTTAGGTAGCATTTCTATTCCCTGTAATTTCTCATTTTTGATCCTGGTTGTGAAATGATTCTGGCTATTCCCTTCTTATGAACAAAACACATGCCTTTATTTTTTTTTAAGCTGGCTCAAAACAAGGTTATTACATAAAGTTTCTAAATTTGTAATCTAATCTGTCTCAGCCCATATACACATGCAATGGAAGACCTTGAGTCAGGTCTCCAGCCAGAGGACCCACAAAAAATGGTTAGGGAAGAAAAACAGCTTTTATGTTTTTATCCACAGAGTAGCTCAGATAAAATTGTTTTGTATGCAATGGAAATGACGAAAAATGACAGGCTAGCACAGTAACAATAGTGGGATCTGGCCCTAACAATATTTCCTCACTAAGTGATGTTTGCCCAAGCCCTAGGGAAACACCCTAGGCCTCAGGGATCTTTGCTTCAGTGCCACTCCTCCTTCCTTTGGGACTAAGTGTACATCCACACAGCAAAATGGTATGATTGGAGCACCCAATTAGCATGCCCACGCTATCTTTAATATAACTGGCACAGGTAACAATACAGTGAAGACATGGCATCATTGGCTTTAGCATGTGATAGCAACTGGACTTCCTGCCCAGGGCCCCTAGAGATTTGGGCTGTGGTGTTGACACGTACTAGTCCACAGAACACTGCATCTTTACCACTACTGTTCCTGGGCCAGTCCGATCACCTGGGCACGTGTATGCTAGCCTGAGCTGTAATCACACGGTTTATTTTACGCTCTAGACATCTAGAGGCGCACTGGCATCTCTGGCCAGTAGAACAAGTCATTTCCTCTCCTGAACTTAGGTCACTTGACCAGCTGTGAATAATCACACGTGAATAATTTCACATGTGTGACCAGATCTTCTGATGTAAACCAGCAGACTTCTGTGAAAGCCACTGCAATTCTGTTCATCTACCCCAGCCTGATATCGGGTCCAGAACTGTTTTCTGGTAAATCTTCATCTTTTACTTAGTATTCTGTTTGTTATCATATATTGTCATGCCTGCACAGTGCCCAACACTGTACATAGGGAGAGGAAAACAGCTGCTGTCTTGAAGCGCTCAGTCACAAAGCTGGAAGTGTTGTATTGTGAACTTGATTGCTATGTTGCTCTCTGCTTTAACCATGAGTCATTTTCTGAAGCTATGAGACATCCCGTTCACCATCTGTATGTGCATGCTTCACGAGGTAGAACAAGGTGCGACTGTGCTGAGGATTTGATCTAACTTATCTAAGACCTGACAACATCAATGCATAATTGCAAAAAGAAAGGCAGGGGGGGGAGAGACAGAGAGAAATTCTCCCCGCCCCTCAGCTGTCGTTTTGTGTTCGTGTTCTTACCTAATTACATACAGCGCGTAGGAAGCACTTCTGCTAAAGAGTGGAAGTGTTTCATCTGTGCAAGGTACTCTGGAGGAGCAGTGTTGAGGGTGAACTCTGTGGCCTGCTCAGTCTATTTAGCAAGCTCTGAGATGTGTAAGTACATTATCTGCAAGGCTGGTAAAGAGTGCTTAGGGAGGATTTGTGGGTCTGTGGGAAGGACAAAGAAAAATGTTTTCTAATAAATTATTCACAATCTCACAATCCCTTTTGGGCAGATTGTTGCTCTGTTTGCCCCAGTGCTTCACATCTTTTCTCTCTGCATTCACGTGCACGTAGTTTCTCACCTCCAGAGAGCAGCAGAGATCTCAAGCAGGCTGCTGCAGCTAATGGTGGCAATTAATAACTTGTCATAATCCTAAGGATGAAAGGAAGGCTCACCATCAGCAGTCGGGTCATGGCGCTTCTGTAAAGCAAATGAGGTGCAGGTGTTGTCCAGATTTAAAAGCTTTGCTAGACTGTCAGTACACTGCAGTGCCAAGCCATAGACAGAGTATCACCCTACTGGTACATAACTTACTGTACTAGTTTTCAAGCTCCAGGTGCACACACATTATACAGCCTCTCTCTCCCCCCACCATTGTTCATTAGTGCTGAAGAGAAACCCTCAGAACATTTCAATAAATCATAACTCAGCACAGTTAATTCCAAACATATAATTGCAGTTTGCCTATATATTTGCATCCACGGGGCAGAGCGCTGAAGCGTTCTTGTGCATTTGTAAATGTGCTTGGAACTGAATGTGTTATCTTTTTCTTTTAATTGAGTGCTGTAGATAAACAGCAGCTTGGTTCCTGAATAGTGTTTTGGGTCCATGCGCTCTGTTCAAGCTTGAGAAAATGAAACCTCATTATGCTTTTCAATAAACAGCAAACTACAGAATCACTTATTTTTTCCGACAGCTCCGTTGCTTTTCCCTTTTCCATTCCTGAGGGTCAGTTCTGCTTGAAACAAACCAAGTTTACAAATCTCTACTGGTTTGTACACTCCTATTATGCATACTAGGTTATGCATTTGTAACTGTCACACAAGTCAGGGTGATACAGCACTCTCATCTGACCCTATTCATTTAAATGGGTGCGTCTTGTTGACATTGATTCATGTTATAAGTTATATCAATGCATTATAATCTTTTTGTGTCACCCCACTGGTTATTTCTACTAAAATGTTGTGAATAAATGCTGGCAATAATGGTCAGAAGGATTTGAAGCGGTTGTAAGGACTGTGGAGTCCATAGAAAGTCCTGGGTCAGGGTATTATGCTTCTCTTTTCTCTTGAAGACAATTAACATGCAAAGTACTCTATTGCTATGCAGTTGCATGGCAAAGATCCCTCTTACCAGCTTATTAATAACGCGGCGCTATGCATTCCAAATGTATAGTGCACTAAACTAAAGGTATAAGTAAACACGATTATGCATGCATGTAGGTCTTTATCAAGGTGTGGTTGATAATGTTTTAAAGCAGAACTATTTCTCATGAAAATAGCTCCTCTTAATAGCCTCTGTCTCTTTATTGTGCTTCTTAGTGAAACATAAATCACTAATATGTTTTCAGCTGCAAACTACTCTCTTTTTCCATTGTATTCACAGATTTAGTGGCATTTCAAATAGATAAACACAAGCAACATCTATCAACACTACAAAAAGGGGGCCTTAATCAAAGCTCCAGGTCCCAGGTCTCAGCATCTCCATTTACCTTGAGATAAATCCATTGGTGTGACCACCACTGCACAGGGTGACAAATCACCCTAGTCAGCTGAGCAGTGCAAGGGCTTATTGGCCTTTCTTTAAGTGGTCTTACCCTTCAATGAAAAGGATGGTGCTTGTCAAGCAGGGCCAGATTAAAGTTAGACAAAAAGAAATGATCTGTTATTAGAAAACTCCGATTGAGAATCACAAAACAGGAAAGAAATATGAATAAGAATTTACAGTGAGGATGCCTGACACCTCCTGCCTCCTACCCCTCTGCAGGAGAAATTAACTTTAATTACTTACAGACCTCAGGACATTATGAATGTCTAGATAATGAGGCATTAGTGTTAAATAAATATGTGGCTCCAGGAATGGTGCCTACTCTGGGTACTGCAGTGCAGGTTCAGTGGGGCCTGAAATGTCTTTGCCTGTAGCTCAGGCGAGTCATGGAAGTGACCTGCTGCAGGTGCAGGGACTCAGGTGATGGCCACTAATGATGTAAGAGCTACCAAGCACACAGCATCATGTGCCTCGTCAGAAAAAACAGGCCGTATCCAACTGCTTAAGGGGTGCAGGTACTAGGCATGGTTATCGAATAAGAAAGAGCAAGAAGTCATGGTGAGCATTACCAACATAAATTCCTTTCGCTGGGCTTGATGTTTCCTTTGAAGCCAATGTCAGTGTGAAAGGACTCTGAAGCTTGCTTTCTGTGCCAAACTCTGCCTTCAATTTACATCCACTGACACAAAAAAAATCAGGACAGTGTTTAGCCCTTACTTAGTATCTTATTTACGTAAAAACAAAAGCTGCCTCCAAATAATATTTAACAATAAATTGGCCCAAGCTCTCCAATCATCATGAAATTCTCTCTCTCAAAAATGGGCCAAATGCATCCCTGCTGCAATCTTCCTGAACTCATGACATCAGTTTACGTTAGGAATGACTTTGTCCATTTTGTCTTTGTTGGTCCATGTTAAAAGGTATGGGTTTTAAAGAAGGCAGGATAGATTTGCACCTTATAGACTAACTAAATCAGAGATGCGTGAGCTTTTGTAAGCAGCAGCTTACTTCATCACATGTACGCTGCTGCTTAGGGAAGCGTACGTGTCTTTGATTTAACTCACCTGTAAGATGCAATTCTACCCTGCCTTCTGCCTGACTTCAGACTAACATGGCCAACTACCTCTCTGGCCATGTCCAGACATGCGTGGACATTTGGTTCTCCAGGGACAACTAGCGGTGCTGCACCTTGTGCCACTCTTAGTTGTCCCTGGGATGGCAAGTTACCCTGGGTGGGGTAGGGGAGGCTCCCGGGGCTGCAGCGGAGGTGATCCTGCCTCGTGGAGCCTGACTGGCAGCAAAGCATGGCTCCGGCTGGCCAGGCTCCAGTTCTGGGCGGCGCACGCTCCCGCTGCCTGTGCAGCTCCGCTTTTTTCTCCGTGGGTTTTTTGACCCCTGGATATCCTGAACAACGGAAAGTCCAGTATGTGGTGCCACAGACGTGTCTGCAGTACCACATACCGCACGGCTGTGCTTGTCTGGACGCAGTCTCTGAGTTTTAAAGACTATGGTGAACAACACACAGTCTGACTATTAAAAAGGAAATGACTGAATAAACACTAGGTAAAAAAATGCAGACCAAACATACTAGGGAAGCTGAGCAAATATTTACCTATCCAATTGACCTGTTTGCTGGAAAAATTCACAGTCAGGGTCTAGTGAGGCAATGAGAGAATGGAGGAAGAAACACTTGATGTTCAGAGGGATTCAGAGGGCCAAAGTGCATGTTTCAATAGCACTAACACTGAGATCCATGTGTTTAAAAAATATCCAGTTGCTGATTTGATAGACCACTATAGAGTTATTCATTTTTATAAATCATTTGATTTTAAAATTGCTTACACAGACCAGCGCAAGTATATTTTTTATTTATCCAGATCTCTGAAATTAGCTGCTAAGAGTGCTCAAGGGAAGCAGTGCACAAATTACAAATTGGAATGTGGTAACCAACATTTAAAATTGCAATAATGTCAGATGCAGATTATAGTTCATGTCACAACGTAAAAGAGCCTGGCATAAAAACAAATAAAGAAATGTGTATTTTACTGTTCTTTAAAGATCTGCGCACATAGATTAATATGGCATTTGTGTCCAAAGATCTCAAAGCACTATACAGTGGCGGGCAAATATCATGACCTCTCTTATTTAACAGTGGATTACATATGGCAGGGGTATTCAGATTCAGCTCATAGAGCCATGTCATCCAGCCTGCAGGGCTCTCCATGAGTCCAAATATTAGACAGTGGGGGTGTGGGGGCAATGCTACTTGCTGCTCCCCTGCTGCCAGTTTTCTGAACCAAGAAGAGCCATGGCCCTGTGTACTAGGTTGGGTAGGCCAGATCCAGCAGTGCAGGGATTGAACTAGGTAGTGTGGGGCTGAGCAGAGGTGGCACAGGCCCACAGGGGCTGATCCAGACAGGGACCAGCCCTGTGCTCATCTGGCCTGCAGGGCTAAAAGGTTCAGCAACACTGATGTAAGGAATAATAGGACTTAGTCAAGGTCACAGTTGGTCAATGGCAGAGCCAGAGATGTACCCAGTCTCTTGACTCCTCCTGCCATGGGACCACATGTCCTAATCCAGTGTGCAGATATGAAGCAATGCAAAATTAATGTTGGTACTGAATTTTCACTAGTATTGTATTACTAAAAGTGAAGAACAAGAGCCAAGGAAGTTAACAGGAGATTTTCCACAGATTTCATTGGGTTTTGGATCAAACTTTACAGTACTTTCTTCAGTGGGATTTTTGCCAGGGTAAGACTTTCAGGATTTAGTTCCTATATCCAAGAAATCATGCTTTTCCAGTTCATATAAATACACATATTTATCTACTTCACAAAGATGCATTCAGATTTATTAGCTAGGCCTAATTTGGGCAGCACTAAGAGGGAGAAAGTTCCTTTTCTCCAGTGTGCTTATGTGTGCTTACTGAGGAGCCAGCTCTCAAGCGTGTGAGAACAGAAATTTGTGAATGTTGTTGATTTTCTTTAATATAATGTTTCCCTCCTCCATTACCGGAGACCAGGGGCGTTCCCTTACACCAGAGCATTGAAAGGGCCATAATTTGGATCTGAAAGTGTGTTTGGTGCTTTCAAGAGGTAAAGTGCTTTCTAAGGGCTAAAAATCATTTTCTCCAATCCTGAGCCACAGTCAAGGACTACACAGTTCAATGGGTATGCAAAGGTGGTGTTGAGCTAAACTTTCTGTCCATTCTGTGCTGTGCTCTACTCCTCTAGAGTAAGTTAGACCCTGAAGGCTATTCTAAGTTATATCAGCTACTGAGGGCTCCAATAGAAGGTGGGGATTATTTAAGTTAGTGGTTTTCAACCATTTTAGACTCAAGGCACATCTCTCTAGGCTCTTCATTTTCACCTTTTTTGACTATACATTAAAAATAAAATGGTGTTGCGAAGAACTCAGACATCAGATTCCCATTTGAAATCTTTGGCCTGTCCACACATACAAGCATGTGCGCTTGCAGCAGCTCAAATAGGAGTGGCACAAATTTGAGCTGGGGATTTTTGCCTCCTCACACATGCCCGGAGGTACACTTGGGTATGGGGCAAGTTATGCCACTTGGGGCAAAATAACCCTGCCCAGCTTCTCCTGGGTCTGCAGCCAGGGGGGAGCTACAGCCTGGGACCAGCACCTGTGGTGGCCCCAGCAATATAAAAAGCTGTCCTAGCAAGCAGCTCAGGGTTACTTGCTTTCAGGAGCTTCTGGGGTCCAGCCAATTACTATCTGGGGACACTACCCCTTGTGCCAGCTGGACAGCTGCAGCAGCCTTAAGTGACAGTTCCCAGCACCCTTTACCCACTGCGGCAGTCTGGCAGCGGGGGCTGCTGCCTCGCTGTGACCTGCTGCCACCTGCAACAGCACACGGCCCCAAGGTTGCGTGCCACCCAGACCCAGATGGGGATTGCATGGCCGCAGCAGAGGCATCTGCACCTCTGGGTGTGTGTATATATCAATGACAGATAGACATCAGTTGGGCAATGTTTTACTGATGTATTTACAATTCTAAAGGAATTTGGAAATCTACCAGTGTCTCTATCATCATAATAAAATAACTTCTAAATAGCTATATAAGTTTTGATGCTTGCTTTTGGTTTTCTTATCATAGAAGAGTTCGGGATCCCCCTGACCCCTTCACTAACTAGGATGTGGGAACAGCTGCCCCTGCAGCCACAGTGCCTGCCAGCAGGTCTCATCCTGTCTGGGTGTGTGATGGGGGGGGTGGTTTGTGGGGGGATGCAGGCAGGTGTGTGTGGAGGGATGTGGGGTGTGTGGGTAGGTGTGGGGGGATTATGGGTGGGCTGCTCAGGAAGGGTGGGTCCCCTGCCACCCCCCGGGCACAGCCCCCCCCCACAGTACATGGAATGCCCCCCCCTGCAGGTCACACATGCCCCCCACACAGCACGACAGGCAGTCCCCAGAGCAGTGCAAGGTCCTGGGGGTGACAGCTGGAGTGGCCCGGTGTTGTCCGAAGGTGCACGGTGCTGCACTGAGGAAAGCCAGGCCCACGCAATAGGGCACAGGCAGCTCCAGGTGCCAGGTGGCCGGGGCTGAGCCATGCTGCCCCACGCCACACAGCGGGGGCTGTGCTAGGAGGCCCCAAGCACCCCAATGGCTGCTGCTGTGAGTAAGCTGTGGGCCATGTTGGGGGGTGGGGGCTATTGGCCATGCAGGGCGGCATGTGGGCCTTGCAGGGAGCTAGTACAGGACTCACCCCTCCTGAGCTACCTCCCACAGTCCCCCAAACCTTCCAGTCCAGTCCCTCCAACCCTCTACTTACCTGGAACAGAGTCCAGGTCCAGGTCCTTGCAGCACCGGGACAAGGGGCAGATGTAGAGATGCTCTGGCTGGCTACTAGAGCATCTCTTTAGAAGACCCAAGCCTCTGGTTTCTTGCCCTGCTTTTTTTTTCCTGGGGGGGGCAGGGCGTGTTATATCTGAATATCCATGTACCAAATTTTGAGCCTGCGCTGGTACATTTTTTTGTTCCCAGCATCCCTCTTGCCACTTCTCATGCTTTGAGACACGGCAACAGGCATGTGCAGCCTCGTCTGGACGTGCCCTTTGAGTTTATCTCATGAATCACATTGATACACCTATTAGTACTAACTCTTGAATGCATCTGAAGGCATCCCAGGGTGTTGTGGCCCCCTGGCTGAGAATCACTGAGCTAAGTGCATGGTAATATCTTCCAGTTATGATGTTCTCCAGCTGAAAGGTAGGAGTGAGAGTGGGAGTGGTCTAGGAGTGGGTAGTGATCGTTAGGTTCAATAAAGCTAATCAGGCATGAATAACAAGAATTAAACAAGAATTGTTTGTTGTGGCACAGTAGAGAAGCCCCTGAAGTCCCTTTGTCTAACCAACTGAGGGACTCTCTCCCAATTTCCAACTTCCTCAGTCTCCTGAGTTAGGAAGCATCTCCAAATTATAACTTTCATCTTCCCTATTTATAACATCTTCCCTATTAAATCACCACAGGGTGATCACCAGTAGTCAACTACTTTAGTTTTAAGAGCCATTTTGAACCTTAAGGTCTTTGTAAAGCAGTTACAGCATGTTGCAGAATATAGCCTTTTACATCTATTATCTTTGCAAAGATTCCCTAATCATTACAAATAAATTATTACAATTCTATTTATGGAGCTATTTCAGGTGTAAAATAAATATGTTTATCAATAGATATCTGTTTTATGGATTTAAAATCCCAATGAATGCCCTTGAGAACCTGCAATATAATAATTATCCCATTAAATAACCAGTATACATAGGTTGGCAACTAAGCTGCAATTCTGGCTGCATAGTAATTATAGCAAACTCAGTTATCTACACTTCTACTGAATTCTAAACTATTCTTACAGTACAGGAAATGTTTAATTATCAGTTGGTATTTACTATACAATATGTGCCACCAGTCTAAATTATTTGCTTTAAAGCCTGGTATTTAACATGCAACAGATTACTCCATGCAAAGGCTGAATGCAATTACAAAGCCTCTGACATTCCTTAGGGAAGACTATGATAACTTCTCTGCCCCACAAGCTGAATGCTTCTTTCTTCTGTTTAGCAATTTATAATTGATAGGCTTCAATCAGGATAAGTTCTGAGCTGACGTGGGGCATTGCTGCTCTCTTTTCTGAGCAGTGGATTAGCAGTGATGGATAACATGGAATAAGGCATGATTCCTGATGAAATGGGAGGCTGTAACTCAGTCCTGGGGTTCAGCTTATATCATTAAGTGTGAGAAAACAGCTCAGGCAGCTTAGGGACCCTAAGACTGAATCACAGTCATTGTGTTCAGCCTTGGACTAATGCCAGCTGGGTGGGTCAGACCACACATCCCACTCCCATGCAGCAGTCCCTAGTTCAAGAGTAACCTCAGGGCTCTAATTCCCCAGGTAGATGTTAGCTGTGTCACATAGATGACATACTTGGGCTCTGGTGCATGGCAGCCATTCTCCTTCTTACAGCACCAAGCTAATTCACACTGAGCAACATCAATTGAATTACATTAGACAAATCTCTAAAATAAGATTACTCAGAACCTGGGTGGCTTGAGAGGCAGATCCATCCAGTTACTGACAAGTGAAATTCTCTTTGAAAAATGTGTATTTATCCTGCCTCTGAGTAAGGAGCAAGTACTACAGAACGAGCACCTCAGAAACAGCTGTCAAGGCTGAGGATAAGAATGAGAAGTGCTTTAAATAATACACCAAAATATCTGCCTGGTGTCATTTCATTACTCCACTTTAACTTACCCTTTGTTTAAGCTGCAACTGTAAGTCAGCTGTGTGCAAATCTTCCACTCAAGTTTTATCAGCTTTGGAGGTAATGATTCAATCCTTAGTTTGCTGACCAACACGGTAATAATCTCATAAACTCAGAGATCCTACCGCCTTCTCTGCCTTAAAAACACTTAGTACTTTTGGGTGTTAAACAAGAGTGAAAGATTTACTAGTAATTTCCTCCGAGGAGCCCAAAGTGAGGCTTTTATAAGGAAGAGCGTAAAGAAAACGTCCACAAGTGAATTAAGCCCTACCATTACTCCACCTTAATTAGGCCCAACAAGATTTCTCATAAAACAGGACCCTGGTGTTTTTCTTGCCTTTTCTGGCTATTAGATAGTCACCTTTTTTTTGTAACGTTGCTGTCTTTAGAGATGCTTTGAGAGCTCAAGTGGGAGGGTCGAAACATATTTTCATGTTCTTAAACCAGGAGGATTGGAACTTTTTCTTTACTGTTGTTGTGAAGCTACAGAGGCTGTAGAGACCCGCACATAGGGAGAGCCACGATCTTCTCTGTGTCCAGGGTTACATATGAAAAATGAATCGCAAAACCTTTTATCTGTTTAGGTCTGATTCTAATATCTTACCTGTTTTACAGCAATAGTTAAGAATGTGAGAGAGCAGAGAAAGTGTTTGGTTCAAGTTTCCTAAAAGAACAGAAGTGAGAGAGAAAATCCTAAATTCAGGTCTGGTTGGATAAGCAAAGCAAAGATGGTAGTATTAGAAAACAAACTTATTTATGATTTCTAAGTCTGTTCGTGTACAGTTTTTGGCTAAGGATTTAGGATCTCCAGCATTATTTTAACTGGGATGGAGTGAGGCTTTCTAGTCAGCAGTCTCTCTTCTCTCCACACTTTCTCCTGAAAGAGTAAAAATGATTTAAACTGAAGGCTCTCAAAGCTTAATAGTCTGTTCGTACAATAAAGTCAGTCTTTGCAGCATTGGCAACAGAGTTCCTGCAGTGGGCTAGAGAGAGAGCCTGGGAAATCTATGACTTTATCTCTGTCATTAATAAAAGGGTATATTTAGTTCAGTAATTTTTCAGCCAGGGGACTCTGGCACCCTAGGATGCCTTGAGATCCTTTTGATCCAACATTAGCGCTAAGTGTGCAAACATGATTTGCACGGTAAACCCAGAGATTTCAAATGGAAATACACAGTGTTGAAAGTGTTTTGACCTCTTGTTTTTTCTGAGCTTTCTGAGTTCTAAGCAACAGGGGGAAAAAAGTCTATTATTTTCCCATATTCAGAAACAGGTGAAAGCTAAGAGCTGGCATTTCCCAAGGAGTGCCTTGAGACTAAAAAAGGTTGAGAGCCACTGATCTAGTTCATGCAGCACAGTGCCAGGTAGAGGCAGTTGAATTATCTCTAAGCCACATAGATTGCATGTGAGAAGCAGTACAGCCATGCTAGGGTGGTACTCCCATCTGTGTTAATTTATGCTATTAATTTAGTGAAACTGCTTCTGGTATGTACGTTAGCCCATTTAGAGCTTGTATATCTCTGCAGAATAGCGCACCGTGTGGTGCAGACATACCCAAAGAAATGAAAGAGAATGACACCTGCCAATATAAATAGAAGAGACTCTTCAAATATTGCATTCTTGATAATAAAGTAGGAAAAGAAATGTTGTGAGATGATGAAAGGTAATATAATATTTGGAGCAGAGATATTGAATTGAGAGCTGCAATTTATTTCTTTCACCATGTAACAAGATCCATCCTACCTAAAAATAACCAAGTGCGCTACTACCATAACTGTCAAATTCTTCAGAGTATTGCACGTTCTGAAAATGGCACAGATCTTAGGGTTAAAAATGTAACTGCAAATATTTATGCTGATAAAGTTGTTGCCTTTGTTGCTACGCTGCTTCCTAATTTCAAGATTTAAGGCAGAGCCAACATTTCCTGGGAGTTCTGAATCAGTTAAACACAAACTATGTGACCTTGCAAAGATCTGTTCAATTCCAGAAAGCCACTGCTTTATAGTCCTTTCAGCCCTTACTTAAAGCTTACCCCCTGCAAATCATGACCATTTGGGAGTGATTTGCCAAAGGCAGAGAGCCGTCTTTTCTTTTTCTTTTTCTTTTTTTTTTTTGGCTGACCTCTCTTCACCTTGTTACCTCATCTTCTCAGCCACTCTGTTCGTCTGCCGTGTGCGGCCATCCCATCTGCCATGTAAAACACACATCCTCCAAGGCACAGGCTGCATGCTTTGCTATTTGTCTATGAAGCCCCCAGCATGATGGGGCTCTGATCTTTGGTTGGTCTTCCTAGGCACACCCATACAACAAATACAAAATAATAAGACTCCAGGCTTTGGTTCACAAATCCCTTGATGAAGTGAGCCAGAAAAAGGCTCTGACACTGCTACCGCCAAAAACAATCAGCTGCACCCACCAGACATAGACACTGCAAGAGAAGCCAGAGCTGCAGAAACAGCCTGAGCATATCGGTGGTACAGTGAAATCCATTTTGCTCTAAAGCCTGAGAGATCAAGAATGCTGACTGGCTGGAGTAAGGCAAGTTTTTTAAGTTTATTGGTACAATAAATGTTCACTCTCTATATAAATCCTGAAGAAGGCCAGTTTCTCTAAATGTTGACTCTTCCGTTTTACCCAGCTGCTTTAAAAGAAAGAGCATTATGTAGTTACAGTAATACAACTTACTCCTTTTTTACAACAGTTATATGGTTTATTTTTGTTTAGGCTAATGATAGGAAAATTCAGCCTGTCATAATGAGAACCATCATTTTCTAACCATGTACATATCTGACTATTGTACAGTTTATGCATTAGATGTGTTAGCTGATTGGGTAAAAAAAATAAGGACATACAAGTATACCCATTTCTAAAGTAATAAAATCAGTAATAGTGCTAAGCAGGAGAACTGGGGGAATGCATCCGTGTTTGACAACAGTTCTTGCAAGCAAACTATGGAAGTAAGCAAACTAAAACAGAGAAGGCTGAGAGGGGATCTGGTAGCAGCTTACCGCTGCACCAGGGGAGTACATCAAGGGCTTGGTGAACAGCTGTTCACCAGGGCACCCGAGGGGAAAGCCAGGAGTAATGGCCACAAACTCCTGGAAGACCGTTTCAGGCTTAACACTAGGAAAAACTTCTTCACAATCAGGGTGTCCAGACTATGGAATAAACTCCCTCCAGAGGTGGTGCAATCATCTACCCTGGAAATCTTGAAGAGGAGACTGGATGGTCACCTCGCTGGGCTTACCTGACCCCAGCTGTCTTTCTTGCCTAGTGCAGGGGGCTGGACCCGATGGACTTCCGAGGTCCTTCCAGCCCCTTCCAGTCTATGAATGTGCCCAAGAGGTAGGAATGCCTCCTGACAAAGAAAAAGGTAGGGAAAGAATATATAGACCAAGTCTGATCTGAGATAAATACGTCTTTAATATGTGAATGTTTTAGAAATGTGAGAAACTGCACAATCTAACCTTGATGGGGCACAGCAGCAATTAAACTCAAAAGGAAAAGGATGTAGAATAGGTTGAGATAGGTGGCTGTCTGACAACCCACAATGTGACATCATAGTTGTGGTGCACATGAAGCAAAAATCAAGAGGTAACTATGACTCATGTGAACTTGACCAAAAATATGTGGGTTGAATATGATGTAAATGTTGGTGTGTGGTCTGATGTCTAGGAAGAAGGATTATGGTGCATACAACATGCTTGTGGGAAAAGAAAACAGATGGTAAACTTCTTTAACCGTGACTTGAGTGGCATATGTATGCAACTGAAGAATGAACATTTAATAGTAATAATAATAACAGTGATAAAGTGCATATGGTATGCATTGTAGCAGAGGGCCGTGGTTTTGGTGAGGCTGGGGCAGATCCTGTGGCAGACAGGAGGGGAGGAGAAATGGTGTGTATATAAATGAGAGAAGGTTGCAATACAATAGTGTTACCGAATAGGGAGAAAGTTTACTGTCTACGCCTGGCATCTGAAGATTATTCATGGAATACAGAATTAACTGAATGATCCCTATGTGTTCTCTGCGTAACCAGGGTTGGAGTTATACTTTGACTCTTGTGGGGTGTCTGCAGAAAACCTGGGCTGCTCATCACGATGCCCTAAAAAATCCCCTAGAATTCTGGTCCCCCCCAACCAGGTTATGATTTTCAAATCTTACAGGGGGCTCTCACCTCTTGTGGGGGGCTCTGCCCCTCTCTTAATGCCCCCTCCCCAGTTCCTCCTCCCTCAGCTTCCCTGTCCTTTGAACCCTGTATATAACTGATCATTACATGCTATGCTTTTTTCAAGCATGATCCTGGCATTTTTGCTCTAATGGATATAAAATCTCATCACATATTCATGTGAACAGGTGAAGAGCAGATGCTATCGGGAAAATCAAAACAGATATAAATGTCTGATGCTTAAAGTTGAATTGATCTGTCAAAACAATACAATAAAATAGGCTGCAACAGCACATCAGCAAGTCCATAACAATATGTGAATTCAATGCAATTGCATCAAGCATAACTTTTGCCACAGGTATCTAAGAACACACCTATTGAGCGGATAAAGTCACTGATTTTTTAAGTAAAACTCTGGAATGCTAAGTAACATTATTTATAAAAATTAATGTGCCTGGGGAAGTAATAACGTGCTTTTTCATTTATTTTTCTTAAATAAATGCTGGAATAGCAGGGATCTATTTTGTACCTAACACTGCAATGCTTGTCCTGCGCTTCAAATATTTTTCCAAATATAGAATAATGAAGACTTGCTCTAGGCTTCAGGGATTTTTTTACCTTTCTGAACCTGTAAGCACTCTGGAGCTAACGCAAAAGCTGTTGTTTTTCTTCAGACACATGTTGTTTTGTTGTTGCTTGAAGGACAGCAAGCATTTTTTATTTAATTATTTAGCTAGCACGTTAAGCTTTGAAATTGCTCCAGGATGGGGGACAATATAAGTGCAATATAGTGGGCACATCTCCACATGCATTAATGCACCATAGTTACTGCACACTAAGTTTAGTACCTGTAATAACAGACACTAACACCATGTGCAGTAACCAGCGCTACTGCACAGTAGCTCTGGCACACGCATTTTAAGTGATGCTAATGCACAGTAGAGTAATTCAACTGTGCATCAGTGAGTGCATTAGCATGGTTTTTGCCACGATGAACTAATGCACAATAGAATTAGGATACTGCACATTTTAGGGCACCTATATATGAGCATGGAGGCTGCTCCAACATGCTGCAGTTCCAGCACATTGAAGCAGACTCAGTTAATAAAGTCTGCTGCAGCGTGGCAGTTACCATGCCCCAGCATCTCATGTATCAGAGTCCCCAGACTTAAAAATGGCAGTGGAGGCTTGAATTAAAGCTTGTCAAATGAGCTTTAGTTCAAGCCCTTTGGCTCAATTTTTAAGAGTGGGGACACTGATACATGAGACATGGTGGAGCTTAATTAGAGCAGGACTCGGACCCTCCCCGCCATTCCCAGAGTACATGTAAAAGGACCCCTAGTATCTTGTGGAGACGTGCCCAGTCACAAGTAAAATTATCCAGGGAAGAAAGATGCTCTTCTGGTGAAGAAACAGGGATGGGAGATAAGAGACCTAAATCCAGACTTTGATGTCTTACTTTTAGTCCCCAGCATTTGAAATGTTTGGCCTTACCCTTTCTGTGCTTCAGATTCTTCTCCTGTTGTGTAGTATTAAAGTTTTACCTATGTAAGGATTTCTTTCGTTAATATTTACGAAGTACTTGGTATATTCTGAGGGAAGGTGCTTTTGGATTGCAAAATATTATTATAAGTGGTAAAATGCTTGAAGGGACATTTTCCTAGTTAATCTGCCTTTTCACTTTATAGGCACAATTCTGGCCTGAGAGCGGAACTCTAATATTCCAGTTGCCCCCAGAACAGAAAAAATCCCGTTTTCCCTCAACTCTGAGACTAGGGCATAAACTTGGTGCTGGCTCTTTGTCACCAGGAGAGGATCCAGTGTCAAAGCCGATATCCTACACTGTCCTCAAAGACACTGATCTAGATTTTCTAAGTCTAATCATTTCTTTACTGCAGTGTCCTATCCCGACATGCTAATAACCTCAGTATGTTCCAACTAGCTGAATCATTGCATTTTAGTAAGAGAAGCTCCTTGCAATTCAAGCAACAGAAACTATAGGGAAATCAATATGCCTTTACCAAGGCTATCAAAAGTGGTGAAGATATTTAGGCCATTAAATAGCAGTGGACACAAATAAAAGCCAATATCTCACATCATTAGTAGTAAAGATGCTGTTTAGTTTTATTTCCTAAGTCATATGAGACATGTAAACTGCACAGGAGATGTTTTTGGTCAGAGATGTGGAAAACTGATTCAGCGAAAACGCAGTGACGAGGCAAAGTCAAACAATGGCCAAATTTCAGTGATATCACTAGTCAGTGCAAACTTATTTGATTGAATTTTACTTTCATATGCCATATTAACATTTAATTTGCATACAAATTGCACTCAGTAGTTACTTTAAATGCACATAGTCAGCAGTCCTTCTTAGCAGATAAAGGTGTGGTACAGTGGCATTTTAAAGCCCTCTTAAAATTTTACAGCAAGATGCATAACTTTTTGTTGAATCTGCTTTTACAGTGATTTAAATATGCTCATCTTTTTCATTGTAACACTTAAGTGTCCAAAGATATAATGTCATAGGATGCAACTCCCATTGAACTCCATGGCGTTTTTTCCACCAAATATTTCCCTAGCAAATTTCCATTCAAACCTATGCCTACCAACATTTAAGTTTCGTTAAGCATCAGGTGACATGTCAGGAAAAGTGCTGCCTCCTACCATTGCTGCCACTAGTGGAAGCAAATCTGCTTAAATGAACAGAAATAAATCAGGTGGTGTAAAAGCTAATGTAGCTGATGGATGGTTTGCAAATGGAGTGGCTGTAGAACAGGGCCTGATAACATAACATAAGGCACTTTTTCTTCTGAGAGTCCCAGAGAGCTCCCAGGTCTGCTTACATGTTTTATATATGTGTATTCATTTGAGTTCAAATTATTTTCTTCTGATGTTGAATAAAAGTAAATACATATAAGGCACAATATAAATTATATGAACATCAATATATTGGCATACATCTTAACATAATAGTAAGAAGATATAATGATTGTAAGTACACAAAATCCTTGCAAGTTAAGTACATAAGGATATAATCATTATAAATCAAGTACGTATTACTCATAGGGCAGTGACGTAACCAGTCATACGTTGTGAAGAGGCTGGAGTAGCTGGAAGTTATACTTATTCATATCACCAACTAATAGTAAAATTCTTCTTGTCCAGAAAAGGATTCTGGTGAAAAGAGCCCCAAAGCATAGGGCACTGAGTCACCCAGGTAATAAGAGAAGCAAAGCAGAAGAAGCCATTTGTGAAATTCACCACTCCAAAAAGTCTGTATTATATTATTCCCACTTATTATTTCTAACCCATCATATGGCAGTCAGTAGGGCAGATGCTAAGAGGGTTTAACTTTATCAGCATCTGACAAGGTAGTTTGTTGGCAATGAAAACTCATGCTTCCCTGAACAAGATAGTCTCTAGGTGCCACTCTGCCCTTCCTTCTGCTTGCCTTCAGACTCACGCAGTTAACCAGCTCTGTATGTTCAAGTGTGTGTTTGCACAGGTGAGCTTTATAGATTGGAGGTAAATAAATATATGTGTTTGATTTCTGACATTCCCTTATTTTATGGATGAAGCGATCACTTGAGCCTTTGGTTACATTAACATAACCTTTGATAATATTAGCAGTAGACAAAATAACGAGGAGGAGGCAGCAACAGGTATTTGTATTTGTGTGCATGTCTTAAAATGTCAACAGGAGTGCTGTCTGAGTACTGTCTTCCATACATGCACAGGTATATGCCTTCCAGATATGTTGGTCAACCTACACAAAAAGTTTTATTAATTATATAGGTGTCATTACATTGACAGTCTCCCAGGTGGGCACTCTTCAGTCTGCACTCATTTCTGCTAGCATGGTAATGTCGGGGATGTGCAGAGGCATTCCAGTCTGTGAGTAGGCCTCCCAGGAACTATGGTGCTGCACGTTGCTACTGCTGTTGCTACTGAAACCAGTGATGATACTGATACCAATGATGATAACACACATATCTGTGCCAGCAGAAACTTCTAGCGCACATTCAGTGATAGTGTTTGGCAAAGCTGCTTAGCAAGACAGTGGTAAAAGTGGGTGATGGACAGATAAAGGAAGTATGATAGGTATAATAACAGATAGCACGTTTAAAACGAAGTAATAGAGGGAGAGGTGGAAAAACAATTATTAGTATTGAGGCTACCATAGTTTCAGACCTGCATCCCCCAAATCTGAGGACAGGGCTTTTATTCATTTAGCACAACTCGCACAACCCTTGGCTTCAAGCACAACCTGCATCATTGTGCTCTCAATGTGGCATTACTTCTTTGTATAGAGGATAACAAAACAATCATTAACGGGAGTAATTAAGAGCCTTGGGAGGGATTTATACCTTTTGTTACTACTGTTCAAGTAGTGTAAGTACCACGTTCCCAACTATTAGTGATTCAGCTGTGACAGGCAAAACTCATGGCATGGGTGGGTGACACTGCGTGTGTGTTATGGTGTGCCTTCACTCAACTGACACCAAGGCAGAAAGCAGGGCAGTTCAAACAATGCTGCCTATTATGCAGGTTTTCCATCCCTCCCCAAGAGCACTGGGATTCGAAGGGACCTCAGGAAAGGATGACAGTCACTGGCCAGCTACAATAATGAGAGCACTCCTTCTCCCCCACCCTTCCCCGTCCCTCTCTTTGCTTTAGTTTCTGTTTCCCTGCAGACAAGCCCAGCTTGAGCTTCGAAACTCAAAATGTTTTGAAAAATTTGAAACATTTTGACTTGCCTTGTTTCGTTTCGAGGCTGTTTCGAAGCTCTCTTTCATTTTGATTTTGCTGTTTCAAGCTCAAAACAAGTTGAAACAGTGTCAAAACAAAACTGCCGGTGAAATGTTGCACAGCCCTAGTAGGCAGCCCCCACACTGAAGCAACTGGGTCAGTGTCTTGCTCCAGCCAACTGGGTCAGTGTCTACACGTGCACTGCTGTGCACAAAAAAACTCCACAGCAGGGTAATACTTGTATTTACAAGTACTATCCTGCTACAGAGATTTTAGTTTCCTGTACCCTACCTGACTTTTCTTCTACAATTCTGGTCTTGCTACCGCAAACTTGCAGGTGGCAGTGATTTAAGTAGGTCATTGACTTCAGCACAGACCCACTGGTCTTCCCATGCTTATATGTTTGCAGAATCAAGGCCTGAGATTAGAGACCATGTTTAGATCTCAATACACTGCTAAAAAAATGAATTAATTTTCTTCTCAGTTTTATGACTATTAAGAAAGAAATAAAAGCAATAAAACCTATAGTTAAAATATCTTTCTAAATACACTTGTTGTTCTGATAGTGTTTTATAAACTATGTGTGTTTTTATGTAAGCTTCATTCCAAAAAGAGTCAAGATTTTAGAGGAGGGAGGAAATGTGATAGCTTGGAAACTCAGAATGCAGGGTCCAGTCTTTCTCCACGGATGCAAGGGCATGGCAGACTAATGGAATATTAGGAGAAGAAATCTACTGCAAGCTCAAGGGACTCCAGTAAGATAGCATAAAAACTTTACTGCTATTGAATCTTGGGAAACTGTAGATAATTTTGCTTGAAAAGAGTGCGGTTGCTAGTGTAGTTACAAAAGCTATTGAAAATCCACTCAGGATGAATCCCTCTATAACACTGAAACAATTGGGGCTATGTTGGAAGTTCTTGCTAAGGAAAACATCATTTGGCAGAGGAGATTGGAGAGGATGGAGACTGATAGGAGCGGCAGAGTTTTAGGACTGCCAACAGGTGCTGAGGGAAATGGTGGAAAGACTACTGGGACTTTATTAATGGCTTCACTGGGGAACAGAAATAATCTTTCCAGCAAGTAGAAAGAGCCTTTCAGAGACCAACTGAAGGTTTTACATTTCCTGATACACCAAAGAAGATGAGTAAATCCCTCTTTGCTGGTTAAAATTCTGGTGGTGTGGAGAAGGGGGCCTTATAAAAAGAGTCTTTCCCTCAGTACACTTTTCTACATGAGGCCTTTTCCCCAAGGTCTACTGTACAGTAAAACAAAGAGACAAAACAAATGGCTTTCCAGAAACAGAACAGCTAGGATGTAAGGAGCCCTTTCTCCCCTTTGATTACTAGATTGTTAACAAGACCATTCCTGGCTGGCCATTTACTTTCCTGCCCTACCTTTATTACCCATCCTGTGCACCTAAGGACGCGCAAAGCTGGTTTTCTGTATTTTTGCTGTCCTCATCAAACTTGATTAGGTGGTGAGGGAGGTGAATTATACTTATAATCTATGGAAATGCCCTAGATGCAGCTAGAATAAAAGTAGGAAATGGGCTTGAATAGGCAAGGGGTTCTCTATTTTCCCCAAATACCAGTGGTACCATCCTTAGAAGGCTATGTTTAGAAGACTAGTAAAACCATGAAAGCACTGCTCAAACAAGGCGGTATTTTTATTTAGTTAGTTTTCCTTTTAACAAGTGTGATTCAGCAGCATGGTTCAGATTACAGAACGATCTGAATAGCAATCCATGGTACAGAGTGCCAGTGATGCTATCCTATTTCATCAAATCAAATGCGGACAGAATAAGAAGATGATCCAAATCCCTCTGTGAATATTAGATTTCATTTTTGTTCCTCCATGACCCTGCACTAAATGAATTTTTTTAGCATAGGAAATTATTTCAGTCTGGGGTTAGAGCAGTCGTTTCCCTCTGTGTCCAGGAACTGAGTTATCCACCATATTGTATCGGCCATGCTTGTAGAAAACAGACATACAGGGATAGCTGGAGTAGAAGAGGAAGCTTCCTTTGCATAGAGATGAGTTTAGGCTGCCAACTCTGCATCTTGAGCGAAGCTACTCCAAAACTCAGGGATGGGTAGACTCAACCCTAGGTCTGTCATTCAATTCTTGGGGCTAAAGAACCTTGATAAAATCATCTTTAGCCTGTAGTTTCTTTAGTGCTCTACCTTGGATGACTTACAAAATGGTTCTTCATGTCAGTCACTGGGTGCATCTACACATGCACTTTAATGCACAGTAGCCTATTCTACTGCGTATTACAGTGACGCACAAAAAACTGTGCTAATACGCTAATGTGCAGAGAATTGGCTCCTGTGCTTTAAGCATCACCTAAAAAAGGGTATACTTGCACTACTGTGAATTAGCACATTTTAATATGCATTTATTTAGTACCTCATACTAGAGGTACTAAATTTAATGCACATTAGGAAAAGCACATTAATGCATGTGTGGATGCACCAGCTGAGAACTACATGTACCAGATGCTATTTCCTCTATTGTTCATCCAATCAAAACTCTCACTTTGATGCATTGTAAAAGCCACATACCTAACAACTGCTAACCTACATAACAAGTGGTAAAAGCTTTAAATTTTTGAAGTTCTTTCAATCTTCATCTAGTGTACTACTCTTCAAGAGTTACTATAGGCAAGGGAAAAAAACACTCTGCTCTACAGGAAATAAAAGTATAGGCCAAGAACTGTATATATACATAGTTCAAAACAAGAAATAGAAAATGGGAGCCCCTAAAACAAATGATGCCTATTAAAAGGTCATTTACAGTTTGAAGTGTTCAGTTATATCATAGTCTAGGAGCATAAAATGTACATTGTATGCTGCCTGCTTTCTGTCCATTCCTACTTACCCCAAAGCTGTCTAGAGCATTGACCTTTGATAATCTGTGTAAAATACATGTGATATGTTGGAATCATGACCAAATGAGAAAACCAGAAAAATATATTTGAAATTTGTCAGCCTTGCAAAATAAGCATGATACAAAACATTTTTTTTAAATGTCAGTATCTTACTACAGTTTGCACTTTAGCATGGTGTCACCCGACACAAAACTACACTGATTTTGGGAAGATACACTATAAGATATGCAACAGTAGCTGAAACCAAGGCTGATTGATTGCCTGTGTATACAATGCATTTGGGAGCCTCTTTAAAATCAAGAGATCTGCTGTTGCAGGTTGCATTATAGCAGTGGTTTTTAACAGACCCCCATGGTCCATGGACCCCTGGGGGTCCACAGGCTATGTCTAAGTGGTCCACGAAAGATGACTACGATCAATCAAAAGTATGTGAATACCCCCCCCCACAAGGGGGCCTTCACCTCCATTCAACATTTTCAGGGGCCCACAAATGAAAAAAAGTTGCAAACCACTGTATTATAGGGAGAGGTAAGGGAAAAATGGACAAATAACTGGCTCCCTTTTAAGATGTTTTCTGTGAATTGTGGTGGGAGTGTGGCTTCCATTGCATGACTTCCACAGAGATGCTAGGCTTCTCCTGAAGAAGAGGGAAGGGATTCAGGTAATTGTAGTCTAAAAATGACACGCTAAGGAGATAAGTTTAAAGGTCCCCTCTACCCCTCCAAACAGAATATCCAAGAAGGTCTACTTCAGGGTCTACTGTGTAGAACAAGTTTCTGGAGAGAGGAGCAGGGAAAAAAGGATCCAGCTTACAATTTTGAGTGGAATTGAGAGCCTTTTGAAATCACAAAACAGCCTTTGAACCCCAAACAGAAAGCAGCATCTATGATTCAAGAATTTGTACTCCTTTTTCTCTGAGTTAGGCTTCATTCCAAGGCCCTTTATAGTGCTTAAAAAGTCACTTTGCCATGGAGGTGCTGTCTTCAGACTGAAACAGCAGGACAGAACTAGCAGTATGTATTTACTTATATCCATTATTTGAGATGTAGCTGTCACAAGCAGGGCATCTAGAAATGGAGGCACCTGATATTGTGAAGTGAGCTATTCTGAAAATCATCTTCCCTAGGGCAAAAGAGTGGGTCAGTGTCAGAATCAACATTAGAACCCAAGTCTGCCAAATGATGCTGAGTCCTACACTCTGGGCATGTCTACGTGTGCATTTGTGTTGGCTTAAATTTACTGCACAGTAAGTTACTTACTGTGTAGTAAGTACTGTATACTGCACAGTAACTTACTGTGCAGTAAGTGGGAATAGGCAAGTGTCTACACATGTTGGTGACTTGGGACTAGCTACAGTCCCAGGTCAGAGCAGTCGGCCATGTGCCGCTGTGGCCACCAGAGGGAGCTCACGCCTCTGTTCACATGGCTGCCAGGCCTTGGCAACCATGCTGAGGCCAGGGGCAGCTTCCAGCACTTGGAGGACATCTTAAAAGCATATCTCCACCCTCCGATCCCTGCCCAGCTTTTCTCCTGTCTGGGAATTGTGTGTCCAGTGCAGGAGCAGCACATGGCATCTCCCTCCCTGCCCACCCTTTCACCTCACACCACAGCTGCTCCTGCCTCTGCGAGCAGCACCCAGCACCCCACTACTCCGTGGCCCCTGTCAGCAATAACCACCATCACACTGTGCTGCTGCTGGCCATGTTACTGGATCAGCTAGTCCCAACAGGCACGCCTCTGCTCAGGCCTCAGGACAGCCACGCACCTGCCAGCTGGGCCCACGGCACTGGTTCTGGGAGGCTCTGGCCAACCTCCTCCTCCTGCAGTCCCTGCTCCAGCCTGCCTGCCCCACCACCCACACACCCTCAATGCCCCGCCTACCCCCAGCACTGCTCCAGGACATACGCATGGATGAAATTATGAAAAACATTATTTTCTGTACAAAACCCACCCAATCCCTCCTCCTTCACCCCTCAACAAACACAGTGCCCTCCCCCACTCACCCACAGTAAAACCCCCAGTCCCAAACTGAACCTAGAAGTCAGACAGCTCTTTGACTCCATCCCAGACCCCATCTGTGAGGGGCTGAGGGGTAGGGCCACCCAGGGTGGAAAGCCTGGTGGCAGCTGGCCAGGACCCCAGCCACAAACAGTTTCTCCATGGGTTCAGGGGCTGCAGTGAGGCCTGGTGCTGTGACCAGCAGGTGCTGCAGAACCTGCTCCAGGGCACTGCTGGAGGGGCTGCTGTGGGGTGGCACACAGGACCCAGGGTGGCCAGACGTGGGTGGGAATGGGCACCACCTCTTCTGGGTGGCTAACTGCTGCTCCGCCAGCTCCATGCACCACTGCTCCAGGACTGCCACCTCAGCCCAGTCATCATAGTATGCCCACAGCTGTGCCTCCTCCTGGGCAGCCTCCCAGGTGAGGTCCTCTGCCTGCCATGTCCACTGGCCTACCACCCTGTTGCCGGCACAAGGTGCCCGAGGGAGGCAACGATTGGGTTCATTGCCCGGTGTGCGTCGCGCCAATAAACACACTGGGGGGAGAAGTAGACAGAGTTTATTTGAGCTCAAGTAAAAGGCACAGGGAGACTGTATTGTCTCAAATCCTGCGCCCCTAGCCCTGCAACAGTGTATATTTATACCCTGGTCACTTTCTGCAGTAGTTTTCCACTAGCTGGCCCCCACTCATCCCCCTTTCCCTCCGCCCTTCTCTCTCTGAGCGGTGTCCTTGCATTCCACAGATAACAGTTTTTAGGGAGTTTCAGCTTGCCTGCTACTCATCCTGTTTTCCAGTATTACAGGAGGTTGCAAAAAGTTCAAAGAAAGAGTTACAAAGGTTCGGGGGTGGGGGGGCCTGGCTCACCTGGGCCTAGAGCAGAGGGGCTTCATCGACACTCGTGGTCTTCCATCCCTCTGAGTTACCTAGGGTTATGCCCAGTGACACCAACAACCCTGCCCTCCACCATGACCATCAGCTGCTGGAACAGACTGGTCTCTTCCTGGCTGCACCACTGGTGCTGCCAGCATTTCCAGGTGGCTCCAACTCCAGGTGGCAGCAAGCCTGTGGCAGGGGTCCCGTGGTAGCCTCTCCCCTGCATGCAAATGTTGGCCCTGCAGAAGCAAGAGACAGAAGACTTTTGTGAGAGTTTGCGACATTTGACAGATAAGAGGCTCTGCTCCAGGGGCCCTGTGCTGCCTGGCCTCAGATTGGAGGTCAGCTGTGTGTTGGGTGCTGAGGGACCATGGTAAGCTGCCTAGGCAGAGCTGGGCCCAGGTGGGTGCCGCCTGAGCCCCCTGTCCCTGCTTGCTCCCTGGGGGCTAGCCACAGTATGCCTGCCTCCCCTGAACCCTTCCAGGGTGGGCCAGGCCAGGCTGCTGGCAGCACCTGCTCCAGCCCCCACTGACCCCCACCTCTGTTGGAATCGATGCCTTGCTCAGCATGTGAGAGGCTTGTGCCCACCCAGCCATGGGAACACGGGCTGCTCAGTAAAGGTCTGACCTGTGTCCTGCCTCTGTGCATGCTGCGTGGGGGGGAATCTGGGGTGAAGGGAGTGCCAGCGGGCTGGGAAAGGAGGAGGGGCCAGGGCCAGAGCTGGGGGCGGGGGGGAGGGGCTGGGGCTGGGAGGGCTGGCAAGGTAGGAGGCTTGGTGTGGGGCTCAGAGCAGTGCAGCCCATCAGCAGGAGAGGGTGCCAGGCAGCAGCCCTGAGGCAGGGCTCCAGCTGGCCTCCTAGTAGCTGGGCAGACCCAGCAGAGAGGCCCCTGGGTTACTGTTCAGTAATGCATCTACAGGTGCATTACTGGACAGTAACTAATTGGGCATAAATCTGCATGATGCAGGTATCAAATTTGCTCCCACATTGGTGTAAATAGCCATATTTACTACTCAGTATGGGTGTGTACATGTAGATGCGCACCTGTACTGCGCAGTAATTTAGGTTACTGCGCAGTATATGTGCACATGTAGATGCGCCCCCCCTAACTACTATATTGTTAGCTGCCTCTTTTCTAAGATAATGAATTCCTTTATAGACTGAGGACAGCTGAGAACTGAATAGCCTCACTAACTGCAGCTAGATGGTCTGAGCAAGAAACCGAGTAAGGCCTGGGTTCCACATAATAGTTCATATTATGCTTTATTGCTATCTCTGCCACTGAATTAGCACCTAACCTTTGGCAAGACATAACTGCTCTGTGTTTCATTTTCCTTCTCAGCAAAATAATATTTGTCTATCGCCCTATGGAGGTATCGAGATGTTCATTTAATTATCATTTATAAAGTATTTGAAAATCCTCAAGTGAAAGGCACCATGGAGGTTTGGGCTGCAATTTTCAAAACTGAGTGGGTGGATTGTTCAGCCAGCACTGACTACTTCTGAAGCGCTTTCCCCCCAGACCAAATCTTCCCCTTCACTAATGGAGCTATGATATGAAACTGTAGGCTTCACCAAAGCAAGGAGTCTATTATGAGATACAGTAAACCCATTTTTGAGGACTTTTCCATGTTTAAAATCTACTTCAGCTGGGTGCATAAAAAAAGAAATGGCAATCTTCACAAAAAAGTAAAGTTCTTTTAATGAATTGCAAATAGAATGTAAGTGGCTAAAAAAAATCCGATAGCTTGAACAAAGTACATAAAAATCCTATGTGCATATACTGTTTATAAATCAAGTTCTCACCCAACACACTCAGAGTAGACATCCAAAGGAACATATCAAATTACATAAAAGGTCAGTGAATGTAAAATACTGTACAGACTGTTATGGGATCATTTTTAATCGTTTTCATCACCTAAAAACTTGGGGGGAATTATATTAGGTACATTGGAGAAACTAATGAGAATTTTTGGATTATAATGCTGAAGTCAGGAGACATTTTTTTATCCTAAATACCTGGCACTTTCGAGAAATTCTATCCAATTACCCAAGACATTTTGGTGAATTAATATTCTGCTCAAATATTTCATGGACTCCTGGCCTTAAAAAAAAAAAAAACCCAACAAAGTTTTAAAGTATTTGTAAAGTTAATAAAAGCATTACCACTTTTCATTTTCAATGTGATTAAATTAAAAATATTAACTCTTAGTTAATCCTTGCCAGGACCCTTTTGAAGTGTATGTTATCACTATTTTATAGACAGGGAAGCTGGGGTTAAAGCTGGTACTTTTAAACGTAGGTGCTTATAGGTGGGCACTGAAGTACGGTTTTTAAAGGCAGTCTAGAAAATTTAAATACAGATATCCTATAAGTTTAATGCCTCAATTTTTAATCCTTTAGATTGCTTGTTCTGATTTCCGTATGTAGACACCAAAACCAGTAGCTTGGTTTTCAGAGGCAATGAGCATACATTAGAAATGTTTGTCCCAAGTGTCTTGCCAACTTAGCAGAGGGAATCTGTCAGAGACACGATTAGTGTTTAAGGCTTCCTTCTTTCCAGTTCTGTGTTCAGACTTCAGACCACTAGCTAGCATCGGGCTGGCTGGCTGTCTCTCTGGTATTGCCTTTAGTAAGAAAATAAAGGTGTGCTCCTATCTCAAGTTCATTAATCCCAGAGAAAACAAGGAGGTTTGCGCTTTTTATACAAATTAGCAGGTCAAGTAAAGATTGTGAGAGCAAATGCTAATTTGCCTGCTAACATGTTTGAAAAGTATAACTTCCTTGCTCAGAATTACTTTTAAGTTCGTTAGCTCAGGTTATCCTATTCAAGTAGAGATCACAGCTTCTATCTTGTCAGAACCTCAAGCAATCTCTCCTTTGCTCACAACGGTGTTATAAAACAAACAGATAAAAATGAATTCTCTCCTTCCATCCTGTCCCGGTCTTACTGAACTATCTGGCTCTCCCCACTTATTCCTAATTGACTGTCTTGCTGACCATTTCTTGCCTATTTGACTCAGCCACATGGCACAATATTGATTGAATAAAACCAACAAAAAGATAAACATAAGCATGTCAAACACAAGTATGTCAGCCCCAGAGATGTGACAAGAGAGAGACGAATAAATGATCTGGGAAAAGGAAAAGAGCTTTTGGAAATGAAAATGAATTCTGCAAAGTTACATTCGAGGAGCTGGGTAGGACGTATTGTACCATGTTCCCTGTGGTTGGAGTACAGAAAGGGCCCAAGCCAGAATCCTGATTCAAACATCTTCATAATTTAGGGTGCAGAAAGTGAAATCAGACCTTGATTCTGATGCTGAGCCCATCCCTAAATGAGATATTTCTCTCACCTTTGAGGTTTCTAAAATTTTGCAATCTTAATCTAAAATCATAGGATGGGAAGGGTCCTCAAGAATTATTAGCTGCTTGCAGCTGTTTAAAAAAAAAGGGGAGAAAACAAGCTTTACCAGAAGCAGCAGCATGTTACTTCGACCGGCTCCACAGCATCTGTATAAATTGGGTTCTTCAGCAGGGGTTTTGGTGCTTTTGTCTAAAGCTGAATCAATCGGCTATTAGATAAAAGTGCCGAAAAAGCCCCACTAAAGCACCTGATCTATGTACATGTAGGGCAAGTTGGGTCCAACTAACATGATGTCTCTCCTAGGCATGTGCTGGGCTTGATGCGGGAGTGCTCCAAGTTTAAAGTAAAGCACCATTTTTTTTTAAGTCTGCAAGTAGCCATCCAGTCCAGTGGTTTTCAAACTTTTTTCATTTGCAGACCCCTAAAAAATGTTGAATGATGGTGTAGACCCTTTTGGAAATTTCAAGTGGAGGTGCAGACCCCTTTGAATTGCAAGTGTGGGTATTTACATACTTTTGATTGATCATAATAATCTTTTGTGGACCCCTTAGACATAGCCTGTGGACCCTCAGTGGTCCACAGACCATAGGTTGAAAACCACTGATCTAATCCAACTCCATTTACAGATGCAGGATGCACTTTTCTTACCCTATCCCAAACAGATAGCTATCTGACCTTTTTTTGAAAACCTTTAAAGAAGAAGACTCCACAACTTCCCTATTTAGTGGGTGCATCTACATGTGCATTTACATCACATTAAATTTACTGGCATCTACATCTACATGTGCAGGTGTTAAAGTGCACTTATGCTGTGTGGTCTGATTTGGGACTACAGTTAGACTAAAGTTAGTTCCAAGGCCGTCCACACACACAGCGCAGTGTCCACACACACTGCTCAGTGAGGCTTCCACATGTGTGTTACTGCGCAGTAACTAATCAGGCATAAATTTGATACCTTCATCATGCAGGCATCAAATCTTTGCCCAAGTCAGCGTAAGTTGCCAGAGTTACTGCACAGTACAGGCGTGCACGTGATGGCACATGCCAGTAATTTTAGGTCACTGTACAGTCATTTAGGCTACTGCACAGTAAATGTGCACGTGTAGATGCACCCAGTTTGTTGCTTTATCCTACATTTGATCACTGAAACTAATCCAGACTAAGACAGACGTGAAGCAATTGTGCAGCTGAGTTGGTCAAATGTACCTCTAAAACCCCTCAAAAAAGAGAGCTCTACTTTGCTGGGAAGAACAGACCAACAGTCCACCTTTGTGACCAACTGGAAATGCTTTTCAGGCAGTACATAAAAGAGTGCTGGATTCTGGATATTCTGGAAAAGCCTAATTTGTAAAAAGTAATTAGAAACATAAGACCACAGGGCTGGCTCATCAAGTCTAGTCCCTTGCAATCGTCATTGTCATGGTAATCCCTTTCATTAGCCTACCAAGTTCTGTCTTGAAACTACTTAGACTTGCTTGTTTTCACTGGGCTCACACTGACTGCCCTAATGCTTATGAACTTTCTACTGGCAGCCTAATTTTTTCCCTGGTCAGTTTATATGCATTTGATCTGGTGTCAACACTGTCCTTCAGTTTAAATGGTTCTTTTCTCTCCCTGATGTAATTACAGATAGCAATCTCTACTCTCACTTGCTAGGCTAAGCAAACCCCTCGGAGCTGGAGCTCTTCTAGCATTCTCTTGGAAGAAAGGCTTTACATTCCCCTCATCACTGTTAGTGGCCCTACTCTGTCCCTCCTCCCAATTTCAGTTCATTTTTTCACGAACATTATATGTGCCCAGATCAGGTGTCACCAGTGACTTGTATAATGCTTCCCTAACACTACTGGAAATAAGCTTCTGATGAATTCCAGGTTTGCAATCAGGTCTTTTTTATGCTTGCATGCTACTGATTAACTACTGTCCCCATGTCCTTCTTTAGCTCAGACATTTTCCACTGGTGAGGTTGGACATTATAGAACAAGGTCTGATATTATGTCCAACGTATGTGACCCTGATTTTGTACTATTGAATTTAATCCCATTTTTTCACTCCCATGAAGCACTATTCCTCCAGGTCTTTCTGCACAGAATCCAAGTTCTCTCCCATATTGACAGTACCGCCCAACTTTGTGTCATTGGCATGTTTAGTTAACACACCTAACATTTGTGCTTTGTTCTTTCAGAAATGTATTAAATAATATGAGCACCACCACTGTTCACTAAGGTACCATTCCTCCAGCCTGATACTTTCCACCTTAGAGGCAGGTCCTTGTCCACCTTACAGCTCCTCTACTAATCATTGTCTTCTCTGGGCTGAACTAATAGTTTACTGTGCAGCACCAAGTCAAAAGCTTTACTGACATTGAGATAGATGAGATCTACTCCACTTCCTTTATCTAGAAAGTCAGTTATCTTGCCGAAGAAAGCTATTGTGTTAGTCTGAAAAAGGCATGTTGCATTTTATACCATCTCCCTTTACTTTTATAACTATCTTTAATTAGTCTTTCCTCTAAAATCTACTCTAAAAACATACATAGTACTGAGGTCAGACTTAGTTGGCCAGATGACTACGTATTTCTTATAATCTGCATCATGAAGCCAGCAAGAGAGAGGGGAAGAGGTTTTGGCTAGAAATGCTACAGTAACACAGAGTGAGAGAGCCACGCTGGGAATAATGCACTGATTCTTATTCTCATCAAGTTCCTTGTTCAGTGTTCAAAGAAAACAACTGTGTATGTTATTTTACATCATGGTGCCAAGCCCCCATAGAGGAAAAGAAAGGACAAAGGGCATTTTTACACATGCTCTGGGAGGTGTGTGGGGGGCGCTTTAATTAGCTAGCCGTGGTAATTAAAAGTGTCTGAGAGTCACGGGTATCAGTGTCCCCTGCACTGAAAAATGGTAGTGAGGCATTACACTGGAAGTGTAATGCAAGAAGGACTGAAGAAAAAATCCCACATTTAAAGTGGATGCTCCATTACAAATACTGGTTAGACATGTGATACTTGTGGCAAAGGATAACAGAAAAGATTAGGTATGCTTAGACAGAGCAAAGTAAGTTGTGTAGGGAGTTTAAGAATAAGGACTGGGTTTTATTTTCCAAACCTGGAAGGGGACACTTGGGGCACCTATACACATGCCAGATGCCTGCTCTGACACTTGCTAATTAGCATGTATTGAAGCAGACTCAATTAATTAATGTGCATTAATTAATGCACTCCAGCAGCCTCTATGTCACGTCTATTCAGTGTCCCCATGCTTCAAAATGTTGGCGGGGCGCTTGAACTAAAGCTTGTCAGATGAGCTTTAGTTCCCCCGCTGCCATTTTGAAGCATGGGACACCGCGGGTGCTTTCATTAGAGTGGCTCTTGGAGCTGCTGTAATTAAATCACCCACCCCTCTACCCTGGAGTATGTGTATAGCTGCCCTTTGTGCCTGAAAGCTTGTTGACTATTTCTGTTCACTATATAATTGGTCCACCAAAAGGTAGCCCAATGCTTCTTGGCCTATCAAGGCATTGGGAAGAAGTAAGAAGCAAAAAAGTCTTTCCAATACAGAATTACAATCTACAAACTAATGGATACAAGTTCTCTTTAATAAAGGCATTTTGAAATCTTCATTCCAGCCTTATGGTGCCAAGCAGAAATTTCTAATGCCATTTGGAAGAAGTTGCCTCCCATCCAGTATCACAAGCTCTCCAAAAATCTTTCAAAGGTGCATGAATGAGATTCTTCAGTGACTGGAGATAGTGGGAGTTGATATGGGTGACACTGTAGTTTATGGGAGGTCAGAGAAAGAACATCATATACAGTTAAAACAAGCTCTGAAAGCAAATGAGGATCTGGACTAAACTAAGTAAGAATCTGTGCTACAACAAATTCAAGCATAGTTCCCAGGGTATGTGAGGACAGGGCCAATCCAGAAAGAGAGAAAACCAGAGATGAAATGCCATCATCTAAAATATATTGTAACTGATGTGGTTCCTGTGATAAAAAAATCCTGGAATAAATTCACACCTAACCTGTTTCCTAAAGGCCAACTTTTTTACGATCTGCTTAAAACAGTCTGCGTTTGGATCTGCAATAAGATGCAGAAGTGTGATTTGGGCTTTCTGAAGAATCTATTGACTAATTCCCCAATACTGGCCATTTAAAGTCTTTAGCTATTTCAATACGAGCAGGGTAAATATTCCTGGGCGTCCGTCTGCACTGAAAGATGGAATCAGCCCTCAAGGGTGCCCTCAACTACTTCAAACCCAATTAGCCTCCCATCCCTTCTGTATCTTATCATGTGGCCACTGTATATTGAGCACAGCCCTCTTGGGAACGAGTCTGTCCACTGCTTGTGTCTCCTTCTGTTCTTGGCTCTCAAATGAGCAGTTGAAAGAGGAAGTGGGGTGCTGGGGGGGGGCAGAATTTGAAACGAGAAGTTGCAGGAGTATATCTGCACATTTACTGTGCTTTTGGCCTGTTTTGGCCAAATGCGTTTCAAAACCTTCAGTGAGGGAAGGTACGGAGTCAGGGTCCACCTCCATCTCTAAAGAGCATCTGGAGTCAGCTGGACTTTTGCCAAGGGGTGGGAGGGGTTTTCAACATAGATGATCAACGTCTATGGGCTTCAAAGTGGCCCAAAGTTTCTCAAAGCCTGGAAACCCACTCATTTGGGGGCAGGGGGTATCAGCGGTGAGATAAAGCACACCCAAAGTGGCAGAATATGTGGCACACATATAGGTGTATAATGCATTCTCATGAGGTTTGCACAAGTCATTTGTAGCTCTAGTAAACATGAAGGACCAAGTGTGACATTCTGACTTCTTTAGGGCCAGGATTTTACCCCAACCCATTGACAGTGATTTACTTCTATTTAAGCCATCAGGGACTAGCTACTGGCATACTCTAGCCATAATAACTTCTGCTGTTGACAGGATAAGTTTTATACTATTATAAGACTTCCCACAGGGAAGTGAAAATGAGAAGTAAGAGTGTGTCGCTCTCAGATGCACGGAAGTGCTAAGTGCCATTAAACTATAAAGTTTTTCATATTCTCGCAGCACCGCTAAAGTGTGTACCCACCTACATTCCAAATGTAATAATTTATCCAACTTCCCCCCAAAATTTATATGCATGTAACCTGTTTTTAGTTGAATATATTTGATTGTCAAGTAATGTAAATGACTTTTTAAAAGGCAATTAAATAGATGATTGAATGTCAGCCTTTCTGCTTGCAACCTTCATTAAGAAACTGAAAATGTGCTATATTTTGTTACCTAATATTGAACACAGTTAATTAAAAGAAGTACAGATTACACTTTGTTTGAGTTAATATGAAATAAAGAATCCCCACTTAAATAATAAATTTCAGATTTTCGTTATGGCAATTAATAGACCAAACTGTGTACCTAAGGTTTTATTATATTGATTCTAAAATAATTAGATTAGCAAACACATTGCAAAGGTATTACCTAATACAAATAACATTATCCCTTTGCTTTTTACTTATGTAACACGGCAATGCAATATGTAATCTAACAATATAAATACCCTTGTAAAATTCATAATAGTATAATTTTGTTTTAACTAAGAAAAAAGGGTGGGCATGGTCATGTGAATACAAATACAATTTACTGCTTGTTATTTTGTTTTGGTCAAGAACTTCTAAAAATCAAATGATTTCCTTTCTGTTTAGCAGAAAGCTTTAGTCATTTCTCTGTTTCTGTTTAGCAGAAAGCTTTAGTCATTTCTCCGTTTGCTATAGTGTTTTAAAGGTCTCTGTTGTTTTGCTGCCTCCAAATGACATTTTTTTTTCACCAAGTAGCTTTCAATTCCTTTCTCACCAAACTTTCACATTCTCCCCTACAAAGCAAATACTAAACAGTTTTTCAGCAATTGCCCAAGTTATCAGATTTAAAAGCCTTGAGGCATGTGAGAGGTCTTTTAAAAAGCATGACATTCAATCAAACCTCAGTGAGAACAGTTTTAATGAATCAACTTGCTAAATTAGAAAGTGCTGCAGCAAAGTGATTAACTCTCATTTGTGTGTTAGTGTTAACATTAATTAAAATGTTTAAGCCATAGGAGGCAGGTTACCTCCTCAAGACCTAGCTTTGCCCTCAGAGTCAGTCTGGATCCAGCAGTGATTCATCTTGCACAAGATGAGAGGAGAGTTAAAAGAAAAGAACAGTCAGGACAAATGTGTTTTCAGTGGTGCTTAGCTGCAGGAAGACCATTGAGACTTCACTGCAGTGCTACTGGAGTGTGACATAATAATACAGTATGTACATTGTTGGGTATATTCTTTGAAAAGAATTTCCCCCCTCCCTATCACACAGATTTCATTTTGGCTTGACATAACAAAGCTAATTTCATTACCAGGATGAATACTGGCTTGTGGTTCCATCTAGGACAGATTGTTAGAAATTAGCTCTATCTAATTCAGTTACGCTGTGATTGGTGAATTTAACCTCCTTTACCATTCTCACAAAGTATACGATACAGCAATATACTTTTATATGAGTAGCCATTGCCACATTCATTAATAGTCTTTCATTAGATCAATTAAATAGATGAGCGGCTAACTAGAGTGTTCGATAGGGTAGATGAGTACAGTACTCCATCTAATATTTCAAAGGTAATATACAGTATCTTCAACATATTTTGTAGCAAAGCCAAAACATTCAACTTTTATAAGGTTATTTTCTTTTTAAAATTAGTTTAGCTTAATTTTAAAGACCAGGAGCCCATATTTCTTCTCAGAGAGACCCATTATGATGTGGCTGTTTAACGAATCTGTGCTAGCTTGGTATTATAAATGACAGCCTATTTTATAAACGAAAAGTCTTCTTTGACAGCAGAACAATATCGTAGGGGTAACGAATGGAAGTCTGTGTCATACAGCACAGCAGTTGTTTTCAGATGTTCAACAAGGGCTAGTTATTAATTTTACATTGGTCAGAATTAAGGATTTGGGGGAAATTCATCTGAAACAGAAAGTATGAAACATTTCTGCTCAATGAAAATTACCGCTATTTGCTGTAGATCTATATTCATAACTTTAAAAACTGGCAACCTCTCCTATTTTTTCTCTCTATAGATTTCTTGTCAACAGGGGTGTCAGAGGTCATTGTCAGAATGCCCCTTTGGCACCCATTAACTATAACCAGCAAACTTGTTCACTATTGATCCAACAGTGTCTAAATATCTATTATGTTGGATATAAAAGGTGGTTTCACATCTTTCTAAAACAGATAATTCATAAAGGCCAAAAGGTCAGGTTCAGTGATATATTATTGTTTCTCTGTATCAGTGACTACAGGTGTAGAGGGAGAACAGGCCAGGCTAAGTGTCACTGAACTCTTAAGAGAGAAAGTTCTGTCTCTTCTGAACACATTAACTACTCATTCATCTACTGCAGATCATTAATGATATGTTCTTCTGCTATTTTTCATTTGCCATTATGCAGAAGGATCACAACAAGTGTTACGTAAAGTTTACGCTCATGTAGCTGCCACTAAAGCTCAGACAAATCTTCGTTCTAAAGGGAAGTCAAGTCAAATTAGAAAAATCTGCTCCGGAGCAATTTATTTTGCCTCAGTTGAGATTGCTGCACCTAAAATTTCACATCATGACTGCAACACATCATATAGGTCTGCCAGGGATTCTGGTATAGCGCAACCTTTGGCTGTTATCAATGGTACGTATAAAAGAGCAGAACCTCGCTGGGTTTTAACTGGTCAGAGCTCCATCCATTTCAGTAGCGCTAAGACAACACCTGAGGAGATGGCCCAAAATGCTTGGCCACAGTGCCAGAATCCTGCTTTTTGGAGAGAAGCTGCTATGATACCTAATTAATGATCTTGTTGGCTCTTGGAAACCCAACGCATTCACCTGAGGCTCTTTCAATCTTTACATCACTTAACCATCTAAGTGGGGCTCATCTACTTAACATTCATATATGAAGCAGATGCTATTATCGATTTTTATCCTATTTGCTCACATGCAACATGCCCCAGAATATAAGATGTGGCTTGTTTTTTTCAAGACAGAATGAAGGAAAAAGTTTTTTCCAAAGTTATAGCTGCATAGAGCTGGGACAGAGCCTAATCTTCATCTCACTCACCTTCCCTTTCATGCTTAACTCAAGTTGAAAGCCCACCTGCTGCTGAAGGCTGGTTTCTATGGTTAGATTTATGATTTCAGAGAAGAGCTGAAGTGTCTCCAAGGCCGTGAAATAGGAGGAGAGAAACTATAAGCAACTATCAGACAGCAAAATTGCCCGAAGAAAGGTTAGCTTGATCAGTGGAACATCAAGACGATTATGAAGAAGAGACCTCTCTTCTTGTTAACATCTCTGGAATAAAAAATGAGCCAGTAAGTCAACTGATTCCCTCGGCTGCCTGAATAGTAATGCAACAGCTGTTGCTCTGTGGAACAGGAATCAAAGCAGGGTGCTTTTATTCCAGCCAGAAAATCTGCTTTCCCACTTAATACACTCCCCAAGGGCTGACTTTGGGGAGAAAGGTGCGTGCTATAGATGAAAAAATATGAGTCTTTCTTTCTCTCTCTCACCATCTTTCTTGTTCTCTTTCTTTCTCTTCTCATTTTCCCTAAAATACATTGTCTACCTACAAGCATAATGATAGGGCCTGATCATGGGCTGAATTCCCTCCAATCCCAAAACTCCCCATCCGAGTTGAGGCTGCTCAGCATTTCCCAGGAGACGCACATTACTTTGCAGGATCAGCCCCAAAGTACACAAACCTTTCCCACAAGGTGGCTGACCCTGTATTCCTTTAATGCAGCTTCTGGCCTTTTAGCGAGCCCGAAGAGATGGTTCGTATTCTTTCAGACTACATTTTTGAAGCAAGTAAATTGAGATGAATCATGCAAAGATGAGAGAGTTAAAATGTCAGGCTCCATAAGTTTCAATGCATCCTTATAGCTCTGAACACTAAAACGCAGCTGAACATTGGAATAAGGGAAACAAAAGAGAATCAGATAACTAGTTCTGATGCGCACGCGCGCGCGTGTGTGTGTGTGTGTGTGGCGGGGGGGTCATTTCTGGCTGGGCTGCTATACCATGGAAATCCACATAGTACAGTTTTAGAACTGTACCTTAAAAAAAAACAATTGCAGTTTCTTTTTATCACTGGTCTTGGTTACACATCACTGCCTACTCCGTGACACTAGAATTGCAGAGTTTCTGAGGCAAACAATACACCACCAGCTTTATTTCTGTTTACAAATGTTACCTGTGGGAAATGTGCCTATACCTGTTGGACAAATTACAAATCATCAGCACTAAATATGACCTGCAACTGAAGTGTAAAGAAAAGGAAGGCAGCACTGCCTATAGTTACTTGATGGCAGAGACTGGAAAACTCAGTCTGTTTAGTAGTTTGCCGTTTGAATGAATGAATTAAATTATGGGATTTTAACATTTAAATAGGAATTACCTTCATCCTAGTTGCTTGACTTTTGTGTTTGAACTTGATTCCTGCTTCATAGTGACTCAGTAATACCATCTTTGAAATAAGCAACGTTGGGATTAATTTATTTTTAAATTTTTTTGTAATGAGAGTTGAGTTGAAGTTGCAGCATTGTAATTCTGATGTGGGACACTCCAGAATATGTACAGGATTTAAATCCAGTGCATTGGGGCTAGCATGGCTAAGATGTAGCAATGCATGGACTATGGCTCACAAAGGAATGATGTGGTTAACATTACATCTGCAGTCGGCACGGCTAGGAACCCATTCATAGCGGGGTTCATAAAGGGCAGCCTTTGATTTGAATCTAGGGTGAGGGTCAAATTGATATCTCCTGTTCCAACGCACAGTCTAACCACACTTCCACCACAGGTTGTTTTTTTTAAATAAATGTATGGATGAGGCTTTGTTTTCCACCTATTACAACCCATTTGATTAAAGCAGAGGCCTGGCTTATATTACATCTAAGCTGATCCTGAAGGCTGGCAAGGTGACACCTTAGGGACTAACTGGTTTAGCGAGGCATGAGCTTTCATAGGCAACAACCTACTTCATCCAATGCTATAAATAAGGTGGAGTATCTAACAAAGTAGCATCTGCTTTCATAGCATCTAATGAAATTGGTTGTCTCCTACAAAAGCTTGTGTCTCTCTGAACTAGTTAGTCACCAAGGTGTCACCCTGCTTTGCCTTCTGCCTGACTGCAGATTAACATGGCTGACCACCTATCTAACCTAATGGATCCCAATACAAGAAAATGAACCTTGACATTGTTGCAAGATGCTTAAAGTCTGTAGTATGGATGGGACCTAAAATGAGTATAATCAGGTCACATCACTGACCTGAACATCCCACGGTGTTAAGTTAGTTGCAGGGACTCTGTTAAATCCCAAATGTCATGCGTGGTAATTGGATCAAGAGAACTATTTGTAACTGGATCCTCTCTCTCTGTTATCGTTACGGCACAGTTGGGCCAAAATAAAGGTTACCAGTTCTAGTTTATAGGCATTAATAGTCCTGATCACCCTAATATGAAACAGAAATAATAGTATTGTTAATCATAATAATAATAAAGTGACATATAACGATCCTTTACAGATGGCTCTATTCCTCCTAATAATTTTTATTTTTATTTAATGTTTAGAGATGCTGTAAAAAGTGACTAGTGTTTCAAAATGTGACCGCTGTGGGGTTTAAAACCCACTGAATCAGATGAGATATGAAAGCATTCACTGCACTGTATGACTTAAAGCTATGTTTTTAAAACTTTAATAGAAAATGTCTGAATCTTTAGATTACTATTTCTTGAAGTACAGTAGGCTGAAGAATTTGTTTCAGAGGCTCTCTTTATATCTAAAAAAGAACCACAGAAAACGCATTGTGTTTTCCCTTGAACATGTCTCTAAATAGACCTAAAGGAATCAGCTTCTATTAATAATATATCACATTTCTATTCCACTGTATTCTTTACAGGTTGTTATACTGCACTTATCAGCATAGTATCTCAGCGCCTTCTGGTAGTACAGTTGAAGCAGAAGGTGGTAAGATTCATGGTGGCCCTTACTTCGTGAACTGAACCTCAACATGGAGCTCTCCTGGGTCGCTGAACTTAAACTACATCCTCACCGTAGAAAGTTGCTGTGAAAAAGAGAAGAATAGCTGTCATCTGGTTTTGGTTTAGAGTGGTACTTCCCAAACTTTTCCTCTGCATGACTCCATTTATGACCCCATTTCCTCAGCATTGCCCCTCACTCCCAACTCAGAGACATCCCCCCGCTCCCAGTGCCCCCCACTCCTGACCCACAGCCCCCTGGCCCTGCCAGTGTCCATCTCTCCCAATCCGCAGCCCCGCACTCTCCCCGGGTGCCCTAGGGCCAGGGCCCACAGCCCCCTGCCCCCCCACCCCAGCAGCACCTAAGTCCCAGCTGCCACCCGCAGGAAGCAGCAGCTGCTGAAGTCGGAGCTTGGAGCCGGGTTTCCCACCTCTCCCCCTATGCCCTCCCCCATGGGACTCCCCACCTTGCTGCCCTTCCCCAGACCTCTGCAGCCCAGCGGGTGGGACCTGGTGCAGGAGAGAGCACCATGCCATGACCCCACCTGCTGATACTGCAACCTCATTTGGGGTTGTGACCCAGAGTTTGGGGACCACTGGTCTAGAGCTTTGGTTTGGCTCTTGAAGCAGGGCTTGGAACAAGTTCATAGACGGTAGGGTAGGAAGGGATCTCAATGGATCAGAGAGTCCAACCTCCTGCCTAGGCAGGGAAGGGTGCCGGGGTCAGACGACCCCAGCCAGATGCCTCTCCAGCCTTCTCTTAAAGACCCCCATGGTAGGATAAGCCCATTCCAAGTTCTGGCCACCTTTACTGTTGCCCTTGGCCACCCTTACCTTAAGTTAAGACCTTGAACCCAATTCCGCATTCTGTGAGAAAATCCACGTAGAGTATGGAGGACAAAACTAACAGCAGCCTGAGTTGCTAAGAAGCCTGCCGGAGCTGGAGTTTCCCTGAGTCTTCCTGCATTACATCATATGCATACGGAACATCGTCGTTCAGGTGAGAGGTGAAGAAAACTTGAAAAACTGAGGCTAGGTCTTCAACAGCCAGGCTGGAGTAGAGATGTGAAGCCAGCCAGAGATGACAGGAAAAGCTATTTCCTTGTGCTGCATTTAGAAGTTACTGTCTGCATGGAGTCTGAGATTACTCTTCAACTATGGACTGAATCAACCAGCTGTGGATGCTTATCTTCAGGCGGTGGAGACTGCGGCCATGGCTGCAAACTTTTCCATCTGATTTTCCACATGGTATGGCCCACCAGCATTGCCTTTGTTTTGCCCAGCTTCAGCTTCAACTAACTGTTCTTCATCCATGAGTTGATTCTATCTAAGCGCTTGGCCACCTTGGTGAGAGATCAACACAACTGGATTTCCTTTGCATATTGTTGGTTGACAAAATGGTGTCATCTGACTAGATCACTTCCTGGACTGGAGAGAGAATTGATCTATGTAGGACTGCCCAGGTGATGAGTCTAGTGAGAGAGATGCAGTTTCCTGTCACTCTTCTTGGGTGCGTCCAGCCAGGATGAATTCAACCCATTTCAACATATTACCCTGAATTCCCACCAACTCTCTCAAGTGAGACAGCAATATCTCGTGGGCAACAGTGCCAAAAACTACAGAGACTCCAGGAGGATGAGAATGGGTGTCTGCACCCTATCTGTTGACAGGAAGCAATCAATCATCAGTGCCTCTAAAGCAGTTTTATTTCCACGTCCTGCTCTGAATACAGATTGTGCCGGGTCTAGGATATCAAATTTGGTTAGAGGAATTTATTGCTGGTCTTTGGCTAGCTTCTGGCAGAGATTGCTTATACAGCAGGTTTGATCCTGTTCATCAACAATTGGCTAAAGCCAATATATCCAGGATTTGTTTCTTGGGTACCAGTCAGACCACTGCATGCTTGAGGACGGCAGGGAAGACTCTTTCCCTGAGGATGCTCTGGCTGTTTTATTAGGAACAGCACTAGTTGGTCTCACAAGCCAGGAATGGCACAGGTAGAGTGTAGCGGTTTACCTTGAGGATGTCAAAGTCTGGTACAATGAGTAAGTTGACCCTAAATAGTTTGGAGTTATCCTGACGCCCATTAAAATCACCTCATGGGGTCAGAGTTTAGTGTCCTGAACCTTACAATACAAATCTGGGGGAGGGACCTATTGCATCCATTTTCCAGCCAGGAAAAACTGGCTGTAGACCCGAAACACTTCAGCAATGCAGCAGGTCTCCTGATTGCTAGACCAGTGTACTAAACACTGGTCACATATACTTCCCGGGAGTAAATTAACCTCTACCATATTACCGGCTACCTGATTTTCCCAGGTGAACCTGCTCTTTTTCCATTGATTTTTATGGTGTTATCCCAGCACATTTCAAAAAACAATGAAACTCCCACAGTCTTCCAAAGAGATTTCCTTTACAGGCTCTGACCATAATCCTTTGTATTTGATTCTATGATCCTGAATTCATTTGGGGATTTAGTAGATTTAGGGCAGGCTCTGAAGTGCCTACGAGGGTTTTGCAAAGAAAGGGCAAACTAAAGGTGTGGGATGGTGCGGTTTGTTTTCCCAGGCATATACACACACTCACACGCAAGCACGTGCTTACAGAGATCGTAGTGGGGAATCTTTACAAAAGGCTTTTGCAGCCCCAGGCTGTAACTGGCTTCTAGCACAGAGTCTTCCTGACATGGAGTTTCTATTGATGAGGCTCTTTAGGGACAATGGACCACCAATCCTCCTACCACGAGGCATGGAGCCTTGAAGGCTACAGGGAGGCTGATCTCAGGGGCCAGAAGGCCTGGGACCTGAAATCCTCACCACGCCAGTAGATAAATTCATAGACTAGGTTGTGCCATATGCTGGCTCCCACTCAGGCAGGGGTTAATTTACCCATCCTGCCCTGGTTTGGGAATTCATTGTCAGCACAGCTTGAGGGCAGGAAGCCTGCCTGTAACCAGATTTGCCACTACAACAATAGGTAGATATTGTTCATTGTTCTAATTTGTTCAAGAAAGTTTAGTTGTTCAGTTTAATTAAAATTTTAAAAAAAATCAGTATTGACATTCATGTAAACCAGAGCTATAATAACAATTCAACAATTATTCTAACTACAGAAATACAGTATCATCCATATACTGTACATATACTATGGCCTGTGTGGTCAGAGAACACACCTGCACTGGGCAGGGGAATAAACTCCTAGGACATTTCTCTCAGTAACTTCTGCAGCTTTCTGATTCCTTTACAGAAACTGTGTGTAGACATTTCACAATGGTCCCCAACAGCCTAACCTTGCTCCCACTCATGTCAGTGGGAATTTCCTATTTTTTTTTACCAAAATAAGTTCAATGTATATCTTAAATACAAACAAATGATTGCTGGTAGTGAATTTAGATCACCCAGTCATTTTTATAACAGATGTAACTAGTATTATATTGCATTTAGAATATGAATACAATGCTCTTTGGAGATCAAGTGATCTATGACTGTATCATTTAAAAAACAGAAGAAAACAAAACTTCCTTTGCTTAATATGTTTTAGTGATTTCATGCAGGATTTTCCCAGCCCACAGTGTTTCCAGAGCATGGGAGGGGATCAGAGGGATCCAACCCATCACTGCATCATTCTGGCTTTTATTCTATTAGTGCTAAGTAGAATGACATTGGCCCAATAAACTGTAATAACATTTTCAAAAGGCAAATCCCATAGTATATTGAAACCTCCTGGGACCATGTATAGGTGTTGTCAACTCCACTGCAGGCATAAATGTGAACTCCCACCACTGGGATATGTAACAATTTGTAATGCAACAATTAACAGAAATATTGACATAAGTATGCACTCAGCAGGGAACTAGTATCTCATAGACTCACTAGAGTGACTGTATTACAACATATATAGTGTCACATCAATTCTTAATGCAGACTGGTTTCCTATATAAATTACAACTAAAGCAGGTGAGTATATATGTGTGTAGGAGGCTGTTTGTATGTAGTAGCATAGTAAATTAAACTTGCCGTTCAAATCAGTTTTTTGAATATATTGTGGGAAAGTATGTTATAAAAATGCATATTTTTTTAATATGAAATAGCCGTCAAATTGTATTATCATCATTGCCAATTTCACAACTGGCAAACCGTGTTAAACATAAATCTGCAAAATTATAATTAAGAAAACATTTTGCAAACCAGTCTCTTGGGGATTTTGAGGTTAGTGGCATTATAAATGCTGCAGTTTTTGTAGCCTGCACAATTTTCAGCCTTCCCCCCTGCCCCTCCTCACACACACTGTTTCCTACCACTTTCATCTTGTTCTCTGCATCTCCTAAAGTAAATAAGATATCCACTCCAATAATGGAAGCCCCACTAGCACTCTGTTAGTGCCTTTTCATGCCAATTAAACACATTTTATACAGTCATAGTAGATGCATCAATGACTGCATACTAGTCTCCAGTAGAGCTCAACCAAACAACAGCACAGTAAATGTAATGTGGAGTGTTGTTCCATGCAAGTTTCCCTCCTGTCTCTATTTTTAACAACTTGAAAATTGTTTCAATGGAAAAACATTGATTCTGAAAGATATATATTTATAGCTATAAACTGATTAACCAACTTATTTGCAGCTGATTACTTTGGTAATAAAGAT
>NC_143399.1:15471296-15533796 GCF_052110815.1 Crocodylus siamensis | reverse complement strand
CTGTAGCATGGTGGATGTGTTTGGTGCATTGGTGTGCTCAAAACACCGCACCTGCCGACCTTGACATTCATCCATTACTGGAATTTCTGTATAGTAGAAAGATGTCCTCTGTTATGCTCTCTGGGGAAAAAATTGCGACAGTTTTGCAGCTAATTCATCCATGTTTTGAGAGACTTGTTAATGGCACTATTGGCTTGTTTTGAAACAAAATGGAATGATTTTCAATTAAAAGACGAGAAGAGAAGAGAGCAGATCACAGAGTTATTTGGCCTGAAACATTTCAAAATGGGGAGGGAATAATTTTTTTCTATAACAGACTCAAACTATCCTTAAAATCTTTTCAGAGCAAAACACAACAACTAACCTTTTTTTCCATTAATAATTTTCTCCACAGAAGTCAACTATTGTTTAAAGCTATTCTACTTATGGCAACGTGGTGGTCTACTCATGGCAGGGTAGCTCCTATAAAATACCACAATGCTGCAACTTCCAGAATAAGGTGAGTGTAGGGCATATCCAAACCCTCATCCCCATTGCCTTGTGGGTACTCCTTGGTTGGAGAAAGGCTAAGGGGCATCACCCTGACAGAAGTGCGCCTTCGCTGAGGCGTTAGGCAGCCAGCAGCAGCTCTAATCTGTAGCTCTCTGGGAAAAGCTACAACCATCAAGTCACTGAACGTCTGGACTCGGTCTGGCCATTGGACTCTTTAATGGTCTAAACAGGGGACGGTAGGCCTGGGGCAGCCTCCGCTCCTCCATACTCTTGCCTAGGCATATGCACTGAAAGTCTTGGTGTGATGGTTGCAGGGACCTCTTGCGTGTACACCATGATCCAGAGGATCAACAGATGCTAAGTGTAATACCTTTCCCCCAAGTTCACTCCGGGAGTACAACTGAGTATTACAGGAGTGACACAATAAAATTAGAGAGCGATTGAATCATCTCAAAAGCGTATGAGATTCTTCAGATTTTTCAATGCATCCCTTGTGTCAGCCAGTGTCACATCCTGACATATATGGCACACAGAGGCTTTTACTTTTTCGGTCCCAAAGTGAACGTAGCTATTGCTGATAATTATCATTCTCCTGGAAATTAGAAATGTCAAGGGCACCCGCACCCAGATGTTGCCAGTGCATTTACCATCAAATACCATTCGGATGCTCCTGTTTGCAGAAATCGTCAAGCTTGAATCAGTCCACTTGGCCAGTTGACCTCCGCTGTCATTTAAGATGTTTGACCCTGCTCTTACCCTATCAATACAACTTAACACAAATAACATTTCTCAGCAATGTTAGCATACAGACCGGCTTATGGCAAAAAGGTGCCAACACCTGCAGCTGCTCTACTTTGTGTTGTGATTGATGGTGTTAGCTCTTAAAAACCATAGTCAATAGGCTAGTTGGGGTCAGTTCCCAGATCGGAGAAATATCTGAGTGCTCTTGTTTGGGAGATGCAGTAGGTGTTGTCCCCGACTCCCTCTTAAACCAGGGACTCAGTATGATGCTGAGTGAGACATAGAACCGAGTTCTTTGCTGCAGCGAAGGTGGAGTAATAGAAAGCCAGGTACATTCGGCTTCATGGCCCACCCTTAAAGGGATGTCCCACCAGGTGTGAAGAGTCAATTCACCATAGCACTGCAGGGGCATTTCCTGGTCGGCCCCCCCACACTATGAGAATTTTGACCTGGTCAAATACGTCCGGATAGTAGCCAAAATTGTCAAGATTCTGTTTAGAAATGGTTATTAAAGATCCGTGGCAAACTTTAGAACAGGAAAGTTATGAAGTTCCCTACTGAAGTTCTTCTCTGGGTTACCCTATGTTGTCAGTCAAATAGGGCATTCTTCACCTTGATAAACTGCCGAGCTGAGCGCCGCAAAGCAGCTGCTGTGTTTCAGTCTGGAGGTGGCTGCGTCCCATTAGTGGATGAAGTACACTAACGGAATTAGTAAGCTAAACCCAATCCAGTAGTTGTTTTTGAAGCCTTTAGCACATCAGGAAGTACCTGTTGCAGCTGTTGCCCTTTCGCAGCTGAATAAATGCAAGTGTTGCTGAAAAGGTGGAAAGCAGAAAGAAGGCTTTAATGAGCAATATGTTTAGACTAAAGTTTGGGAAGAGCTAGCAAAGTGAAAAAGCAAGTGTGCAAGTTGCTAGCGGAAATCAAACCATGACAGCAAAATGCAGTAAACTGATTTAAGCCAGTATAAATCAGGAGTGTCTCAACTGAAGTTGGTGGAATCAAGGCCTCGCTCTAAGGTCCTGATGCAGGACAGGCCACGTTCGTTCTTACATCTCTTCTCATTCCGGAGAACTCTAAAAACGTGGCCGTGGGACCTCTGTACCGAGTGCAGGAGCATACCCTACCCTCTGGCTCACATGTAGTAGTGTAACTAAGGGGGCAAGCAGGGCTCCAGTACCTGGTGCTGCCTTGTGTGGGGTGGGGGTGAGGGGAGGGATGCAAAAATAGCAGCTACTGCTAACTGCGACCTGCTGCTGTTCCATCTCCTAGGTCATAAAACTGATCAGCTGTGCCTCTGCTCGCTCTCCATGCAAGCCACATCCCGGAAATGAGGCCTTGTGCCACCTTGGAGCAGCCTTGAGCATACACGTCAGAGCAGGATCCCTGCTTTGGACTTGCTAACTGGTGCGCACTCTGGGCTGCTCTAAGGTGGTCTCTCTTCCAAGGTTTGGCAAGCCCCGGGCATGAGTGAAAGGGTGGGGTATGTGTCACAGCAGCGATCCAAGGCACTTGTACATGTGCTCTGGGGGAGGAGGGGTCGCTTTAATTAGAGCGGATCCGAGAGCCACTCTAATTAAAGCACCTCAGTGTCTCAAATATCGGTGTCTCCGCACTTCAAAGTGGTGGCTGGGGCATTTGAACTAAAGCTCAATTCAATGAGCTTTAATTAAATTGGGAAGGCACCCAATGCTTTCTCCATTCTGTCCAGCACTGTATATAAACCACAGAGCAACATATTCCATGTTCAGTCTATTGCTGGGCATCATCAACCCTCCAGCACAGGGGCAATATTCCTTCCCCAGTTTATGGGTTTGTTGAGCTTGTATTATCTAATAGTTGTAAAATATCTGAAGTTCCTCCCTTATATGTGCAAAGTCACACTGGCTGTGTCTACACGAGACACTGACTGCACAGTAGCTCGTTACTACTGCACAGTAGTGTTGTGTGGCAAGAAGCGTGATGCAATACTACTGCATAGTAGTAATGAGTTACTGCACAGTCAGCATCACCTAAAAGCTCCAGTTACTGCACAGTCATTTAGTACTTGTGTGTACTAAATGACTGTGCAGTAACGACTGTGCAGTCTGCACCTTGTGTAGACGCAGCCACTGAGTAAGACTATTATTTTATCTGTCACTATCAGATCTATCATTTGCAACTCCTTTGTCACTTCCATTGTGGATTAGTGTTAGAGTTCATAGCATGGCACATGGCTTTGCAGCTGGCTCTGCAGCCACTTGTAAAGACATGCAGTGCTTCTCTGAAAGTTGCTCCTGCCCTTGGCCAGTTGCTTTTTCCATTAAAGTACATGGACAAAATGCTTGTGCATTAGATCTGCACCATCCAAGGACAAATATCCTGTCTTTAGCTGATCTTCCAGAAGGGAAGGAACAGGATTTACACAGAGAAGAACCATGTTGCTCACAAGCACATAATACTTTCACAAACAAAACTCACATCAACTCCAGCAGGAGATAGGGCCAGACAACAAAAGAAAGGGAAGACTAATAGCACTGGTAACTGTTGAATGCCAGGCCTCCAAGACAGCATCCCATTTCTTTTGAGAGGTGCCAGAGTTGAAACTGCCTCTGGCAGTGACTTCTTAATACTCCTTAGAAGTTGAGCATTCACACAGCTGCCAAAGGAATAAACCTATCAGCTCTCTTACACACCCACTGTGCAGAATGGATATATTCTTACCAAATTTCCACTGAGAGTTAAAGGAGTGGAGTCCTCTTCTGTTACTGTGAAGGACTCATGTAGATAGCAGACCCGCTCAAATCTTTTTGCACAAAAAGTTTTCAAATCTAAAGATCATCTTAAAAAATACTTTAAATGAAAAATTGTCAACATTATAAGGCTTGTCTGTCATTGGCAAAATTTTCCAAGGTATTGTTAAGGACCTTACAAATGCATAAAACATTGCCTTGACTTTATTAAAAGCATGTCCAAGAAAACAGGTTATGTACAAGGGATATACAAGATGAGTATTCATAAGTCTATTGGAGCCTTTTCTGTTTGGTGCATGTCTCAGATACCATCTGAAGAAATCTTAATCCTTGTCAAATCTTTCTAGAAAAAGAAAGTTGGTAACTTCATGGTAGCAAAGAAAAGCTGAAGCATCACCCAAAGTTCTGGAAACTAGAAGGCAAAAGCAAGCCCTCTCCCCCCACCTCAATAATTAGTATTTTCAGTCTCATCACTTAAAAATTAATCTCACAATTTTTAGGTTCTGGCTTATGATTTCTGAATGCTGGGTGTGCAAATAACTGATTTTTTTGTTTTGCTGTCTGAATGGGACAATCAAAATAATTTATGTTTCTGATCCACTTGAAATAAGACCTTTGTGCTTTTTCTTTTGAAACAAAACAACATTTATTTTGGGTCAAATGAAACCTTTTGACATTTTTTAACTGGTCGGGGGGAGGTGTTAGCTGACATAATTCAAATAGCATTACTCAACCTGACTCTTCTTTTTGTAGCTACAAAAGGTTTGAGCAAGAAAGTTCCTCCAGCACTAAGTGGCTTCACTGCAACTATAACCTCTACAGCCTAGACACACAGCAGCCTCACTCCCACCAGCCCAAGCACAAATCTTTGTCCCAAATCTTCACAAACAACCACAGCTGGATATTATTCTGTGGCTTGTCAAGGGGATGTCAAATCCCCTTACATAACCAGTGTAACCTGCTCCCCCCACCCACCCATACATACTATCAAGGTGTTATTTCTCTTGGGTCTGAAGCCTTGTGGATCTAGAGACAAATGGTGAAGATTTTTGCCCTTTATCAGAGTGTAGTTCTCTCATCAAATCCTACCATCTTTACTTCTTACTTACCTGTATTTGCTCACTGAGTGAATTTTAACTGCAAAATCAAAATCACTTGAGGGTGTTATCTATTGATAACACATGGCAACTGGCTGCAGATATTTCAGTTCCTGTGGCTTTACTCTGTCTTGACCTCTTTGCTGAAGGGGCATCACTTTTTCCAGTGCCAGTCAGTCCCTCATTAGTAGATGTGCCCCTGTCCTCTGAATTATGTTAGCGAGTTCTGCTGGGAGCATTATCAAGAGGCTGGTATACGTAAACTGGGCTGACGAGGAAAAGCAAGAATCATGATCATAATGCTGGGGGATCATAATTCTGGGGATCATGCCAGTTAATCCATTGTTAATTGGCATGAGGCATAGCAAGGTGACACTGCCTTGGGAAAGAAGAGGAGTACAGGAGGAATGAACGCATGCTGAAGAAAACATTCCCAGGGCTGGTAACAGCAATACTGATACCTCCCCCACCTCCATCACCCTCTGTCAGAAGCCAGCACAGTGTATTTTGTTCTTCCTGCTGTTTTCAAAACTTTTCTTTCTTTTGAATGTTGTGGGGTTTTTATTTTAAAGATCATTAGTTTGATTTAATGTGCTTTTATAGAAGGGAGTATCAACCAGGAATTTGGCCCTCCCGTGTAAGGAGTCATCACTCTGATAGCCTGTTTTAAATATGTACTATTTCTTACATGCGGATAGCTGCAGGATCATAAAAGCTCCACCTTATCAGGCGTTGGGTTGACATCTCTTACTGGCACTCTTGGCAGAGAGCAATGAGTGCAGGTAGAGGCAAATCTCACCAGGTCAGGGCAGGCCAAAGTAGGAAGCTTCGATTGCCGCTGCCTGGCCTCTGTCTGTTCACTTAATATCTAGATGAATTTGCATATTATAATATAATCTCTGCTCATCTTTTGGACTAGCTACAGGTGTTAGAATAGATGGCATTAAGTTGATTGCTTGGGTTCACTGTATTGTATTGTTTTGGAGCGGGACAGAGAGGTTCCTGGCTGCCCTCACAGCCAATATGTTCCCTGTTTTGGGAGAAAAAATAATTAACAGCTATTCCAAGCTTTTTGCTTGTGTACAGTGAGCCTAGGTACCAGGAGGGCGAGCGAGCACTGCTTTAACCACAAGTATTATCATTTTTATTTATTTGGACTAATCAAGTGTTACAATCAGTAATCTCTCAGGGCACATAAAAACAAGGACAATAATTAAAGAAAAAGGCCAAAATTGTTCTGAAGTAGGCTCCTACATCCATATCTGTGACACTTAAATAAATGCCGTTATTTTCAAAGGCTACTGAGCACTCCTGGCTCACACTGAAGTCAAGGGAAGTTGTGAGTTTTCAGCACCTTTGAAAGTTTTACCAAGTGTTAAGGTGTATAAATATGGATTTAGGCACCTGATTTTTTAAATATTCTTTGGTTTTTTTACAAAGCAGCTCAACCAAATGTTACAGCTGTCACAATACCAGCAACAAAATAAATCTCCCCCCTTTTCCAGACATCTCCTCCATATCCACACTTACACATGCCCAGCGCACAGTGAAGGATACTAATAAAACAGATGGGCTTTTTCATGCCACCTAAAAGTCACTGATTCTGGCTCTGGTGAACAAAAAATGTTATCAAGGAGCCCTGAACTATCCTACTAGAGGTCCCTCTTCATTTAAACTAGAAGTAATGGTTTGATTCCTGCTAATAACACATTAAAAATAGGATGCATTGTGCTTTCTTCCAAGACTGGGTAACCAGGCCTTCTGGAGTTGCTATAATAATATGAATATATGATAGATACTATGAGAAATAAATTGCAGGGCAACATTCAAAGTGTTTAGGCTGGGGGAGGCTCTCTATCACTGTCCTGTTGTGATTAAAAGTGTGTTGCACTAGAGAAGTCATCTGTTTTTAAAAGTGGACTCTATTTACCTTTTAGATACCATCACTAAAGTCAAATATGAATGAAGAAAGGACTGGAAGTAGCTACACAAAGTACTCTTCTTTTAGAACAAAAGTGCTCGGCTTTATTCTTTTTCCCTTAATATAATGAATTCGAAATTAGCATGGAAATGGCCTGAATATTGTTTTTAAGAACAAAACCATTTCTATGCTGCCCGGTCCAACAGGAAAAATACCATCCCCACAGGACAAAATATAAGAAGGGGATTCAATTTTAAAAAATGCTCCTGGCAATGAAAAAATATAACTTCAAATGTGAACCAATTCATTGAGGCCTTAACATTCATTTGTTGCAAATGGAGGGGGCAGTGGGAGCTCACGCCACAGCCAATTGGCGTGTCTCAGGCGGAGAAAGGTCAAGTGCTGGCTGTGTGTGTGTGCTACTCGGAGACTTTGTTAAAATGATGGTATTAAACAGAAGTTACATCTGAGGTCAAGTGACCGCAATAACAGGGGACACAGTGAGCCCTCAAATCATTCCCAGTGATGGAAATGACATGGAACTGACATAATATCTGAGGTGAGATGAAACTGAAATCCTCAGCACCTGAACATTTCACCTACTGATGGGTAACATGACCCTAACCAATTTTATAATCATATCTGTGTTGGAGGGGAAGCCGCGTTTCCAGGAGCAGAAGGCACAGTCACTGTTTTCTATTTTTTTGGCTCTGGCTGGGCTTCTAGAATGATGTTGTTAAAAGTTGCAATACTCTGCTTTAAACCTTTCAAATCAATGTCTTGTTAGAAAAATCAGCTCCCACCTCCAATGCAGTGTTTCTTCCTCCACTTGTATTTTTCTCCACTCGACACAGTTTCTGTCAAGTATTTAGGGAACAGCAGCTCTGCATGTTTAATGTGGTCTTGGGGATGTTGCTACAGATGCAAGGTTGGCCCACACATGGCACTGTAAAACAAGCAGCCCCTTAAAAACAGGTTTGGGGGCATTATTTTGTTATGTTCAGAGACAGTATGTGATTTTGGTGAAGCAAACTCTTTTTTAAATGACTGCCTCTTTTAAAAGGAAAGGGGGAAGTAACCTGTTCATTACAAATTGTATCACCCTGGATACCTCTTATAGTACCAACATCCTTATGTTCTACATGTGCCATTCAAATACCAGGCTGGATGGGCAGACTCCTGGTTTTAGTGGCATTGCCATTAAATTCCTGTTTGTGAAAGAGGAAAAACAAAGGCCAAATGAAAATCCTGTTTTCTTAAACACATTAGGCCATGCCTCCTAAAAATATACCCACAATATTTTGCGTGCCAATATATTTGCACAATTAAAACAAATAATTGTAGTTGACTGTTCAATGAATCCGCATGTATTTAAATCCGAGGGAGCCAGCAAAGACTACATTAGTTCTGTTCCCCAGACCTGTCAAAGCTCCAAAGAGATTAAACGTCTGACCCCTTCGTCCCTAACATTGCTCCACAAGAGACATTTCTGTCACTATTTCTGCCACTTGGCTTTCTAAGATGCCACAAAGCCTAGGGCGACCTCTGCTACATTTCAGTGTTGTTTATTGATTTCTGACCCAGTGCTTAATAGTTTTCCCAGTCCCCCTGAATGGCTTTTGTAAGCAATAGGGTTTGTACATCTCACCGATCAATACCTTTTATATTTACAATAAAATTGAAACTGCTTCTGCTGGGGGTGCAACCCAGCATTTGTCATCCTTCAGCGAGGGAAAACTATGTCATTATCTGAATTAAAACATTTATTTCTGATTAAGAGAGTGTCCTATCTCATTAATTTTTCCCTTTCCAATAGAAAGGGAATAGAATCCTATTGATTTTTGCACTTTTACACATCTCCACTGCTGGGAAGATAATTGAGAAGTTAGCCAGAATAAATGAAGTTTCAAGTCTAGCGGGCCAGCCAATACCTTCCAAATTCAAGGTGTTTTTATGAAGCTGGATTTTAATTTGTTGGCAAGCTGAAGCACTGGGACTTATTCGGCTGAGTAAATTGGATTAAGAGTAGAATCTCCTTGAAGCATGTCTTGGTGAATGCAGAGGGGCTTGCTCCCCCTAGACAGCCGCAGACTTGCTTTAGATTTATGCTAAGACAGCTTCCAAATTGCCCTCCTTCAAAACTCAACCTTGCTCCAGGAAGTGGGGATTAGTAGACCAAAAGCCTATTAACTGACATTTCTTTCATAGGATTCATTGCCTTAAAAAACAACAGCAATCTAATCAGAAGCTGAACTAGGCCTTCAGCTTCTATGTCAATTTTCTGCGTCAATTGATTACACTTTATTAGAATAATGGGATTAAATCCAAGCATCATTAAAAGGAATTCCCTCCACATGAAGCCCTGCTTCCAAAGACCTTTCCCGTGTCAGTATTAGCAATTATACTACATATATTGGGGACTGCTCGTTCTAATGGGTTTTTTTTTCCTTTATGAATTAAAAGGCATAAGTCTGTTTTCATTCCCATATGTAAAGAATGTGACTTCTCCATATATTTCACTAGAAAACAGTTGTCTACAGAATTAAGTAGAAAACGGAGGGAGTTAAAGTATATGCTGCATATCTAAATGCATTGCAAACATTATCACCAGATTTTGTTATTCAGTAGAGGTTTAATTATTGTATACCAAGAAACATGATCCTTCCTAAATGTTTGAATCTTTTAGGGAAAAACTGGGTTTCTTCTGTTTTATTGATAAAAAATATATACCTTTAAATAATGCTAAGCTAAATCTAGGCAGAAAAATATTTCAACTGCATGTCTTTCTCAGAGAGATGATTATGGAGACTCCCAGAAAAAGAGTTTATCAAAAAGTTTGTTTCCTTACTTTCTTCCATATGTTCTTTACATTGCTGTGGCTCCAGTATGCTGTTGATCTGATTATTTTTCATTACTATAAAATGTACATGTCCAAAAAAAATGGAATAGTGCAATGCTAAGTGCTGTAAATTTGTGCTTTGCTGGCACAGATTTGGGGGGGGGAGTTGAAATCTTTGGTCCTCATTAGTTTTCAAAGAAGAAAATTACAAAATATACATGATAAAGCCCTTTGGAGAAAGCATTCGAAATGCCTTAGTTATAACAAATCCACAGCACTAGATTAAAAATGCTGTGTAAGTGAAGAACTTAATTTCTTGCTGCATTTTAATGCATTGTCCAAAGTACCAAAGTATGCAAAAGGTTGAATACATTCATCACAAACAGTTCTGTTTTCTCTCTTTACACCAATGAGAAATTACAAGATTACCAATGACCTTCCTACCAATGAAGCACCATAATTATGGTCATTTGTTATAAAACAGAGATGAATGGATAGAATTTACATAGAATAAAAATATTATTTAACAGCTGTGTTATTGATGTGTGAAGTGTAATCCTAATTTATTTAAATGCTATAAATATATTGGTAATGTAGTCTTTCCAAATTAACCTCATGAACCTCATAGTGGAAAAACTTCAATTAATATTGCACTAAAATCCATTTTCTCCTGTTGTGTGGAATATGGTGTGGGTGAAAAAATTATAGCTAAAATGCCAGTGCACCCTCTGTAAAGGCTTGTTTGATTTTTCATTCCTTGATTCATGATTTCTGTACTGAAATTGGTTAGAAAACAAAATCCCTTACATTATAAACAAACTGATTAGAACAGGTCTATGAAAATTGTTTTCTTTCACTATAAATTACACCTACAAAAGCTGTGCTAAACAACTATTACTATCTGCTTTCCAAAGCACTATATTCCAGGATGGTTTGTATATGTAAAAGGCTTGTAGAAAGAAATAGCAAAGGCAGGGCAAAAAGAATACATCAAGGCCACTTTTAACTCTTATTTCTTCTGCTTGCTCTAGTGTAAAGAGGAGTCGTAAGACTACAACAACCTATGCTGTATTGTTTTTGCTTTGGATTAATTTACAGATACAGATGCATGTGTGTATACATATGTGCGTGTAACACTTCTAGGTTTATCTCTTTTGTATTCTGTCCATTTGCCCCTAGCTGTCATTATTCCATGTTCATCGACAGAAGAGTTATAGTTTGCAAAAACCTATCAGGTAGGCTGGACACCAGATAATTGAGGTGATGATCAGCACTAGCAAAAGACAATTGATAGTGATAGTGTCAGAGGCTGTACCTAACAAGATCTGTACCCTCTGTCTCCTTTAGCCTTTCTTTGGAATGGACAGAATATGGAATAACATGGACATGTCTGATGTGCATCAATAGATAGGATGGCAGTGCATAATACTTCTTAGAACTGCAATATGATGGTTGTATCTTTTGACATTGCAGCAGGTTATTAAATAGAAGTGTGAACTATTAAGGGATGATCTTGACCCTCAATACATTTTTATCAAAGTCAAAAAATATTTGACACCATTGAATGGTTCCACTCTATGAAGAAGCAGGGAAAAGCCTATTCTACAGCAAAGTAATGTATTATAATTGCTCTGTTTTAAAGAGGAAAAATGACCTAAAACACAGGTATTACAATATAAACATCAGGCATTCAAAAATATAAACATATGGATTGTGCTCCTTAGAGTATAAGGGAAGATTTTTTTTTTTCAGTAAACTTTTCTTTTTAATGTGTAAAGAGCATTGATAGACTAGACATAGGAATATCATTCAGCGGTGGATAATAAAATCCTCATTCTGAAATACTCCCAGATTTTCAGATGGCTGAATCCTCTTCACTCCAATTTTGAAAATGTTCCTTCCTCCCATTAAATTAAGCCAAACCAAAACCCTACGTTGCACCCACAAAAACTTGTATCTTTGATTCCAGTTTGCATCTGAATTTTGTCGCTTGATCCCATCACTGGAGATATCCATATCTGACTGATCTTTCTTAGAAAGTATAACATGAAATGTTAACACTGAACTCTAGGCATATTTTTAAATGTCACTGCCTGAAGCAGCAGATTCTCCATTATTATTTCTTATTGTTGTTTATTTCTCTGGATAATTTGTAGGTCTCATTTTTCTCACTGATTTTTTTTTTTTCAAGAGCCATCATTATTCCAAGCAAAAGTTGCAGCTTCACGTTAGCCTCTTGGACAAGTGTCCTGATGAGCTCTGTCACATTTCTATGAACCAGCCAAGTTCCTGCTTACACAACCCATTCAGAAAAATCGGGGTGATAGGATACTGTCTGGACTCAAAGTCTGATTATGCTGGAAGGGCTAGTGTGGGCAACCTACAGTAGGATTTATCCTTCTATACCCAACCCTAATACATGCAAGAAAGTCATAGTTTTGCATGGCTATTAAACAGCCTATAGTCTATATAGAAACAGGCAAAGTTGAGGCTTAATAGCAATAAAATCTTATGGGTACTGCCCTCAATCATGGCTGAATGAGCATGTCCCTTGATTGGGTAATTGGCAAGCTCCATATTGTAACACACGCGTGAATACTCATGCTTTTCCATTACAATGAACAATAGGTTGCTTAACTATATAACTCTACTTTCTCAAATTACTTTCCATTGGTTTCAAATGCTCTTCCCCTCTCTGCAAGCTATTGCTCCATGATATTTCTGCATTCTTCTTCCCAGCAGTGTACTTTCAAAGCCAGTTACATGCTTCCTCAGCAGTACTGAGACTCTGCTGTTTTTATTTTTCCCCAGGGCCAACTGCCTTTGGGAGGGGCAAATTTACATGAACAGAAAAGACACGCTACCTAATTCATAGCATTTCAGAGAGGCCTCCAAAAGTGCTGGGCTCCACTGGAATTAATGTCATTTCAATCAGAGCAGTAAATTTATTACGGTGTTTGTAAATAATCCTTGATTTAAGAAGTCAGGGATTTTATACTACAGCAAATTAGCAGATCTGTAAAAGGGACCCAAGGGACTGATGTGTGCTTTTTAAAACTGTGCATTTGGCTACATTGAGAAACATCATTCAGGGGTCAGGGAGCTTTGGAGATTCATTCATGAATTTCCAGCAGGTTTGAAATCTGCAGAAATATTGGCATGAGTCAGCATAACCAGAAACACCTGGACCACAGTCCCCTCCTCCCTCAACTTCTGAGAGGTGAGCCCTGTTCATTTAATATAGGATATTGATTGATTTATAGTAATGTGATAGAACGATTGTCATTGAAATTGCACTGAGTTATGGTGACATTGCTTCTGTTCCATAAGCCACTCCCCCTATGTACTATAACTCAGACGCAGAATGACAATAATACTATCTATGAAATTTATATTCATGATTATAAATTAATTCTTTTTGGCTGGACCAGCCACAGCAGCATGGCTTTGTAATTTCCAAACAGCATTTATGGCATTGGCTTGGGAATACTATCTATCAAGCTTGGTGACAAATGTGGTGGATGATGGCCATTCCTGCCGCTGGCTCAAACATCCAGTTGTGTTAGAAGGGGAAAGAAAATGCTATAAAATAACAGCCATCCTTGAGCAGCAATTTTGGACCAGTGTCCCTTGCCTTACATCAGGTTGCACTAGTCTCTTAAAATGAATGCTTCCTGAGGATAAAAACTTGGAAAGCAGGCTGCATGCAGCATGTGGAGAGGAATGAGCCAGGAATACAGCATGAAACAACTAAAGGAGGCTTCAGGGCTGGAATTACAGACAGGTCGGTGATCCAACCACTCCCCCGACTATGGGAAAGTTAGGACTCAGTTCTGGCTCCAGCCTTGCTATTTTGAACCTGTCCTGAGCAGGAGGGGACTGATTTCTGAAAAAGTTTTTCTACATTTATTTTATTTTATGAAAACATTTAAACAAAAGTAAATCCTTTAAAACAAGCAAGTAACCGCTTCAAGCCCTGCTATACATAGCAGCTGAACTTTAAAAATTTGAAGATTTGGATCTCATGCCACTTTTAGACTCGCGCAAGTCTCCTGGCTGCTCCTGATACTCCTGATTTACACCAATGAAAACAAGATCCAACTTGGAGTCTTTCACGAGAGACACAAAATCCCTTCACAATTCTGTTTAATAACTCAGAAATGCCAGCATTGTCCTTCAGAGAACTTTTTTTATCAAGGTGGCTATGACATAGCACATGACTACCAAATGACATTAATGTCAGAGGAAGCCCACTGCATATCTCCAGGAAACTGCCATGGGGTTGGGATACACAGGCTAGGCTTTCTGCATGTTCCTTCCTAATCAGCCTCCTCTGTAATAATGGAGGCAGAAATGTGAGTGGGTCCTGAGCAAGGCGTGTGCTGTGGGCAAACATCTGAGAGCACATGTTTGCGCAGTTACATGCTTACAAAAAGTGAGTATTAAGCTCACATAGTGGCCAAATGCGTGCTTTAAAATGTCATCCTGTGAAGTTAGCATCATGATGGTTGGCTGCATAGGTCATCTAATCAACAAAAAGAAGCAACATCATATAACTTATAAATCAATAACTGATACCGTGCAAGTTAATTTGCTGCAAACTGTTCATAGAACATAGGACTGGAAAGGGCCTATGGGGTACTGAGTCTCTTTCCCTGCACTGCAGACAATGGGTGGCCCAGAAGAGTCCCCAAGAGGGTAAGAAAACGCTATAAAATTTAATCACAATTCAATACGCTCTGGCCTGCCTCAAACACCCCACCACAAAACAGCTTATAAATGCTGGGCCCCAGTTAAAGAGCAGGAAAGACAAGAGGGCCACCAATATCTTGCCACTACAATAGCAAATAATTGGTTAAATTAAGATATGTTCATATGAACCTAGAAAGCCCCAGGCTAGGGAGGATGGCAAAAACCCCTTGCAAATCTGAGCAGTGGTAGAAATTCTTTCCTGACCATAAATCTGGCAATCAGAGTGACCCCCAATGGGTGAACAAGGCCTGCTAGCCACCCCCCAGAGGGTTTTACAGTTCGATTAAGAGCACCAGTGCAGCATAGCCAAACTCCCAGCTCTGGCCATGACCAATCTCCTTCAGTGGAAGGCCATAAAAAACCCTGCCAACCAAGACTTATTAGCTGAAGATAATGATTGAATCGTGATTAAATTTGTGTGTGGCCACTCATCACATTGACCAAAACAAAAAAAGAGTAAACTGAAATATGGTAAAAACTGTTGCAAGTTACTTACTTGAAAATACGTAGTTGGCTAAAATAATTACGTTTGCTTTAAAACCAAGCTGTCCTTCACAAAAAGGCTAACCCTGCCTATACCTCTGCTTCAATCTTGTTATTTCTCAGACTGCAAGAACCCTCAAAACGTATTAACATTGAGTGACTGTATTTTTTTTTTGTACGGATCAATAGATGTGTGACATGTTGAATAAAGAACTAGGGCTGAGAACCTTGCTCTCTCAACTGTATGCTCAGCAAGGTTGACTCAGAGCACAGCTTAGTCCATTTTCCTTTCATCTCCTTGCCTTTGGATTGAGTTCCAGCAACAAGGCATTTACTGGGATTGTGACTGTGGAGGGCATCACTTCTGAGAGTCTAGATCCTGCGTAGGGAAGGGAAGGAGTTTTCTGCCATGGCTCTGGGAACACTTCACATCACCAGAGAGGAAAGCTATGGCCTTTCTAAATACCTTCTTGGGACTTTTCAAGTACTGTAACCCCACTATATGCTCTCTTCTTACATGGGATGCTCTGGCATTAGCATCCACTCTTTTCCTTTTTTACAGAGCTTTACTAATGGCAGTGACATGCTCTCAGGTAGCTTCCTACTATAGAACCTGCATTATCACCATTTGGGGATGGGGCAAAGTGGCACATTTGCAGTATGAACCCCATTAATGTACAGGTCGCAGGGGAGCAGGGCTGTGCAAACTTGTATAGGACGCTGAATTATCTCATGCTATTCAGGTGGCAGGGGATTTGCCACACTTGCCGCCTTATAAACATTGAGGTCACAGGAGCAGAGACAGGTGACAACAGTTGCGATTCCCACAGAGCTCGTCCTCATTTCCTATTTCCCTCTTAGGCTTGTCTCCTGCCCTTGTCACTCCCAAATACCAATTATCGTCAGCCAAGCAGTGTTGCCTTCCAAAACTACATTCACCCCACTTCTCTTACATTCATTGGTTTCATCGCTTCATCCTATGCCTTTCATTTCACAACTTCTACTTTCTCCTTTCAAATGCTGGGATGGACCTGAGCCCAATTTCCACCCCCTCTCCCCTTCCCCTGAAACCTCTCCCCTCTAGCCGTAGCAAAGCTTGAATCCAGACCCAGGCTCATTTCTTTTCTGCATCCTCTCCCCACCGTCAGTAAATAACTCACCCTTCCCACATGCCACTTCCCACTACCCTCATTTCCCACTTTCATTCCCTTCTGCCATATCATCCAGCTCAGCACCTTCTGGCACCAGCCAAGCACCTTCTTACCCCTCTCATATGTAGATTCTGCCTTACACCTTGTTATAGTTATAGGAAGTCAGGTTTATTACATTGTAAGTCTCCAATATAGCGAAATCCATTAATCAAAAAGGTTTTTCCATCCGTTCCAAGTGAACGGAGATGCAGCTATATGGAATATGGCTATGTTGCTTGAAAATCTATACAGACAGCAGCCTGGAAGGAAAAGACTATTGTTCATTTTCATAGTTTGTGATCTTATTTAGAGATTCAGGGTAAAAGCCAGGTGCATATTCAGGAGCTGCAGGATTGTATTTTATGTTGGTACAAGTTATGCTTGTTTCTAAGAAACCATGTGGAAATAACTGGTGTTGCTAGAGGCACTGTAATGTTCTCCCAAGCTTAGAGTGGAGGCAGTTCCTGACATGACCCCTGACCCAGCCTTAAAATTCTTTTGAGATTAAATCCAGAAGGAGAATTAAAGATCTGAAGTGATCTACCAAGTAGGAGCACATGTGAATGTTAGCCCCCAGCCTGGGAGGTAGCTAAATAACAGAAATTAAAATAAAATCCAGAAAGTATTCTGGTACTTTGAAGGCTACATTAAGCTTCTAGCTGCTGCTAGCTGCAAATCCTGGCCAAAGATCTGTGGTCACAGAGGGGAACTAATCCTTTCTCTGGTTGTAAGGTGATCCCCTTCCAAAAAAAATGTGTTCCTTGGCTGATGAATCAAACACAAACTACCGTGGGGGCTGAGGAACTCGTTATTCTGAGCACTTCACTTACTTGCAGTTCTCCATGGCCAGCCACCACAGTTTTTGCTGACTCCTCTCTTCCAGACTCAGAGGTGAAATTCCAACCTCGCATGGCTTAATTATGAAGAGGCTGTGGATCGTCTCTTGACGCGTTGGAGACCTTACCAACAGAACTTCGTGGAGCAAACTTTCCTCTTTAGGCCTGCAGGCCTTTGTAGCCATTACAGGAATCCCACAAGGAGAGAATCTGTATTTAGATCCTTTATCTAAATAAAACATCATATCATATCATGGGTGTTTCAAAGCCCAGCCCACATTAGTTAGAGGGTAGAAATTGCAGTTGGTTAATTGATCTGAGACCAAAACTAACAGGTGGAAGCCTCACCCAGACTTTACCCTGGTAAAGAAGGATAGAAGCCTCCTCACTGAATATCACAATGTAACAATGCTTCAGTATTTTCAAGATCACTGATTTTTACATATATGACAAGTTTGATTCAATATGATTCATAAGGTCTTTTTATTCCAAGGAGATGAGATCATTTTATAACTTTCTATGGCAACCAATCCAATGTATCTCCAGTCCTGCTCTAGGGAGTCAGCATTATTGTCATATAAATGTCAAATAGCACCAACAACTATTTGCACAACTAAATATCCTGATTTTAATGCCACCATTGTCATTTTGGTCATTATTGGGGCTGAGCTGGGGAGGTCCAAAGCTAGAGCCATGAGCCTCTATAACCTAAGCTAAAGAAGTGCTTCTTCTACATGACAGCTGCAGCACGCAGAGCCTCTGTGGATTACGCACAGAGGAAACATAACACAAACTGGGGTAACAAGGTGTTTCATCAAGGGCTAGCATAACAAGGTGCTAACCCTCCTACTCTCCATTGTGCATTATGATCTAGTAGGGATTACGGAGACCTGGTGGGACTCCTCACATGACTGGAGTGTAGCTATAGAGGGCTACACCCTGCATAGAAGGGACCAGGTGGGGAAAAAAGTGGAGGCATTGCTCTCTATGTGAAAGAGCAGTACACCTCCTTCCAGGCCAACATTGCTTCCAAAAATGGACAGCTTGAAACCCTATGGGTCAAGTTGTGGTGGGGGTGTGGTGAGAGAGACCAAACTGTAGGCGTATGCTACAGACCACCAAACCAGGGGGAGGAACTCGATCTAGAGTTCACCCGAGTATTGACTGAGGCTGCCCATGCACATGATATGGGCAATTTTAATTATCCAGCATCTCCTGGGAGGAACACTTGGCCAAGTTGGAACAGTCACAATCCTTCCTGACCTGTGTCAAGGAGCTCTTCCTGACTCCAACCAGAGGTGATACTTTGCTAGACTTCATAGATTTCGTAGACACTAGGGCTGGAAGGGACCTCGGAATAGCATCGAGTCCAGCCCCTGCCCAACAGGCAGGAAGTCAGCTAGGGTCAAAGATCCCAACAAGATAAACATCCCAATGTTTCTTAAAAGAGTCCAGAGTAGGTCCTTTGGAGGCAGTCTATTCCAGGCCTTGGGGGCTTGGACAGTAAAGAAGTTTTTCCTTATGTCCAACCTGAAACAGCCTTGGAGGAGTTTGTGACCATTTGACCTTGTCATCCCTTGGGGCACTCTGGTGAACAGGTGTTCCCCCATATCCTGATGTACACCCTTATATACTTATAGACTTGGTCCTGGCCAAAGGAGATGACCAGGTAACTGACTTACATATAGAGGGGAGTTTGCATGACAGAGACCATGAAACCATCATGTTCACTGTCTGACATAAGGCAGACAAATCAGATAGCAGGACTGAAGTCTTGGACTTCAAAAATGCAAATTTCAACAAGCTTAGGTCACTAGTAGGGCAAGTGCTGTAGGACCAGGGACCGAAGGTGAAAGGTATGCATGAAGAGTGGTTGTTCCTTAAGGACATGATCCTTGAAGCACAAAGGAAGTCCATTCCAATGAAGAAAAAAGGCAACAGAAGGGCTGGAAAGCCCTCTTGGCTGAACAGGGAAATTACAGTCCTCTTAAGAAAGAGGCTTATAAACAATGGAATCTCGGGGCGGGCCCCAAGGAGAACTATTGCATGATGGCCCGCAGGGACCTGACGGTCTTATCTGCAGGGAACAGATAGGACAGGCTAAAGCGGTGACTGAACTTAGATTAGCAATGGGAATCAAGGACAACAAGAAGTCCTTCTTTAGGTACATCGGGAACAGAAGGAAAACAAATGGGAGTGTGGGGCCATTGCTCAACAACTCGGGAGAGCTGGTTACTATCACCCAGGAAAAAGCTGAACTCCTGAATGACTACTTCGCCTCGGTCTTTCACCAGACCAAAGGGAAAGCCATGCCAGGTAGAGTAGAGGATAAGCACGGTAAGAATAATTGCCTTCTTACTATTGCTGTAGAACTGGTGTATGACCAATTAATAAATTTAGATGTATATAAGTCAGGAGGACCGAATGATCTTCATCCAAGAACGCTGAAGGAGCTGGTCAAAGTCACTGCAGAACCCCTGGCAAAACTCTTTCACAACTGGTGGTGCTCTGGAGAAGTCCCTGAGGACTGGAAGAGGGCCAATCTTGTGCCCATCTACAAGAAGGGTGGGAGGAAGGACCCGGGTAATTATAAGCCAATCAGCCTAACTTCCATCCTAGGGAAAATCCTAGAAAAGTTCATCAAGGAGCCTATCTGCGATAAGCTTGCAGAAGGTAAGATTCTGAATATCAGCCAGCATGGCTTTGTCACAGGCAGGTCTTGCCTTACCAAACTCTTCTCCTTCTATCACCAGGTAACTCACCACCTGGACACGAGACAGCAGGTTAACATTGTATACTTTGACTTCCAAAAGGCCTTTGATCTGGTATCCCATGATGTCCTCATGAGAAAATTGGAGGATTGTGGGCTTAACTCTGAGACAGTCAGGTGGGTGAGAAACTGGCTGCTGGATAGGACCCAGAGAGTCATAGTAAATGGATTTGTCTTATCCTGGCAAAGAAGCAGGCAGCAGCATCATGGGTGATTTCAGCTACCCAGACATCTCATGGGAGGATCACTCAGCAAAATCCGAGCAGTCGCAAAGCTTCCTATCGTGCATGGATGACCTCTACCTGACTTAAGAAGTCTACGGGCCAATGAGAGGTAAAGCGCTGCTCAACCTGGTACTGGCTACTGGGGTTGATCTAATCAGTGACCTAGTGATCGATGGGAAGCTGGGTGAGAGCAACCACAAACTGATCACCTTCATCATCTGCCATAAAGCTGGCAAGTCAGTCAGCAACACTGAAGTCCTTGACTTCAGGAAAGCTGACTCTTGACAAGCTCAGGAGGCTTGTCAGTGAGGCCCTAAGGGACCAAGAACCCAGGGGGAGGAGAGTTCAGGAAGAGTGGTTGCTCCTCAAGGAAGCAATCCTCGATGCACATGCAAAGTCTATCTCCATCTCGGAGGAAAGGCAGTAAGAGGGCACAGCAGCCCCCCTGGCTCTCCAGGGACCTAGCAGACCTCCTGAAGCTAAAAAGAAAGGCCTGCAAAGAATGGAGGATGGGATTCACCTCCAAGGAGGATTATTCTGCACTGGCATCTGATACTGCAGGGAGCCACGCCAGGAAAGCCAAGGCTGCAACTGACCTCCAACTAGCTTCAAGCATCAAGGACAATAAAAAGTCCTTTTTCAGATATGTGGGGAGCCGGAGGAAAAGCAAGGGCAACACTGGACCCCTGCTGAACCAGATGGGGCAACTGACAACTGACACCCAGGAAAAAGCCAACTATTAAATGGGTACTTTGCGTCAGTCTTTCGTCAGTCCCATAGGACGCCCATGCCTGCCACGGGACAGGACGGTCCGAGTGAGGGAGATCCCCTGCCCTCCATTAATGCTGTCATTGTGAAGGAACACCTTGAGAAGCTGGATACCTTCAAGTCAGCCAGCCCTGACAATCTACACCCCAGGGTACTCAAGGAGCTGGTAAGCATAATAGGCCAGCCTCTGGCACAGATCTTTGAAAACTCCTGGTGCTCTGGTGTAGTGCCCGAAGACTGGAAGAAGACCAATGCAGTGCCTATCTTCAAGAAAGGGAGGAAAGTAGATCTGGCTAACTATAGGCCCATCAGCCTGACTTCTATCCCAGGGAAGATCATAGAAAAGTTTATTAAAGAGGCCATCCTTAATGGACTGGCCAACGTCAACATCCTAAGGGATAGCCAGCATGGGTTTGTTGCGGGTAGGTCTTGCTTGACCAATCTCATTTCCTTCTACAACCAGGTGACCTATCACCTGGACAAGGGAGAAGAGATTGATGTCATATATCCTGACTTCAAAAAAGCCTTTGATCTGGTATCCCATGATCACCTCTTGACGAAACTGGCCCACTGTGGCCTTGGGCCCACCACAATCCACTGGCTGAGAAATTGGCTCCGTGGTTGAACCCAGAGGGTAGTAATTGACGAAGTCAATCATCATGGTATCCTGTGTCCAGTGGAGTCCCCCAAGGCTCTGTCCTTGGACCCATATTGTTCAACATCTTCATTAATGATGTGGACATTGGAGTCAGAAGCAGACTGGCCAAGTTCACCGATGACACCAAACTTTGGGGCAAAGCATCCACACCAGAAGACAGGAGGGTGATCCAGGGTGACCTGGACAGGCTCAGCAAATGGTCAGATGAGAAGCTGATGGTGTTTAACACCAAAAAATGCAAGGTTCTCCACCTTGGGAAGAAAAAGCTGCAATATCCTTATAGGCTCAGCAGTGCTACGCTAGCTAGCACTATGGAAGAAAGAGACTTGGGGGTCATCATTGACCACAAGATGAACATGAGCCTGCAATGCGAAGCTGCGGCTAGTAAAGCAACCAAAACGCTGGCTTGCATCCATAGATGCTTCTCAAGCAAATCCTGGGACATCATTCTCCCCTTGTACTCGGCCTTGGTGAGGCCGCAGCTGGAGTACTGTGTCCAGTTTTGGGCTCCACAATTCAAAAAGGATGTGGAGAAGCTTGAGAGAGTCCAGAGGAGAGCCACGCGCATGATCAGAGGTCAGGAAAGCAGATCTTACAACGACAAGCTGAGAGCCACGGGACTCTTTAGCCTGGAAAAACACAGGCTCAGGGGTGATCTGATGGCCACCTGTAAGTTTATCAGGGGTGACCACCAGGATCTGGGGGAATATTTGTTCACCAGAGCACCCCAAGGGATGATGAGGTCAAATGGTCATAAACTACTACAAGACCGTTTCAATTTCTTTACTGTCTGAGCCCCCGAGGTCTGGAACAGCCTGCCATTGGAGGTGGTTCAAGCACCTACATTGAACACCTTCAAGAGCAAATTGGATGCTTATCTTGCTGGGATCCTATGACCCCTGCTGACTTCCTGCCCCTTGGGCAGGGGGCTGGACTTGATGATCTTCCAAGGTCCCTTCCAGCCCCAATGTCTATGAAATCTATGAAATCTGTGAAATGGTGAGACTGAAGCTGGAGCACTGCATCTAGTTCTGGGTACCACACTTTAACAAGGATGTGGACAAGCTTGAGAGAGTCTAGAGAAGGGTGACTTGTATGATCAACATCTTAAAAGGCAAGCCATACAAGGAAAGGCCGGAGGATCTAGGACTCTTCAGCCTGAGGAAAAGAAGACTGAGAGGGGACATGGTAGTAGCGTACTGCTACACTAGGGGGGTATATCCAGGGCTCAGCAAGCAACTGTTCACCAGGGCACCCAAGGGGAAAACCAAGAGTAATGGCCACAACCTCAACCTACCCTAGAAATCTTCAGGAGGACACTCAACAGTCACCTTGCTGGGGTCACCTGACCCCCAGTTACCTTTCCTGCTTGGTGCAGGGGGCTGGACATGATGATCTTCTAAGGTCCCTTCCAGCCTCTTCCAAGCTATGAATCAGTATGAAATAGTCATTCAAAAATCCACATCAGACAGCACGTCATTTCTGTCTCCAGCAGTCAACCCATCATACATTGTTTTGTATTTTAAAAATTTCAGTCCCTCCATGCACATAAATGAAATCAAATCCAGGTCACATGACCATCATGTGACTACTACTAATCATCATGGCTATTTTGTTTTACCTTTCCTTCATTTGAAATATCATCCTGCAGATCTGATAGGCTAGGGGTGGGCAAATAAGACCTGTGGGCCAGATCCGGCCCACCAGGCCATTCAATCCAGCTCCCGGGGCCCCCAAAATTTTAGAAAATTAATATTTATTTGCCCCTGGCTGGCTGTCAAAGATGGTGCTCTTGTCTGGCTGTTGCTGGCTCCTGCACACCGCTCACTTCCAGTCCCTGCTGCCCCAGCCCTGCGATACAGGCAGGGACCAGCACCCACAGCCCTGACCCGCGTGTCCCACGCTCGCCTGTCTGGGCTGAGCAGTGGCAGCACAGGACAAACTGCTGCTCAGCATGAAGGGAAAGCAGCTCCCCCTCTCCTTGCCACCACCAGCGCTTCCTGGTGCAGCCGCTCGGAGCCTGCGCAGGGCTGTCCTGCATCTCCACTGCATCACCGCTGCCTCTAAGCTACCCTGTGGGGTAGTGGTGGCAGCACAGAGCAGACAGGACAGCCCCATGTGGGCTCCGGGGGGCTGCACCAGGAAGCACTGGCATCGGGAAGGATCGCTCTTCCCTCATGCTGAGCACCGGTTTGTTCCCCGCCGCCACTGCTTACCCTGCGCCCCAGCGCTGGGTCCAGGCCCGCCTGTTGGGGCTGAGCAGCGGCAGCAGCGCGCAGAAACTGCTGTTCAACACGGGGAAAACTGGCCCCTCCCTCCACCCAAAAATAATTGCCCACCGCTGCGATAGGCCTTGCCTCTTGTGGAGTCATGCTCATCTGTTCAACAATTTACATCAGGTTATCAAAGATTCCCCAACGTGCCAGGCCTTGGATTCTTTCATAGAAATAGCCAAAGTGTAAAACAAGAAAGGGCAAGGCAAGACACCTCAAACACAGCCCCAAAATCAGTAATAATAAGTGAAATAGAACTTGCATGGGGCTTCTGTTAATAGAAAGCACAAAGTATAAATTCCCATGCATTGTTTAGCATTGTGACTCCATACTAGTGAGAAGGGAATCCCTAAACCTTGTTCTAGAGAAACAGCCAGGTATTTGGAACATATCTAGACAACTTGTATCTCTTGGTTGGATAAAACTGAGGTACAAATCATGCAATCATATAACAAGCAGGCATCGGCACGCGGACCTGGCATGAGAATGGGCCAAACCCTGTAATCCTTGCTTAAGAAAGCTCCCATTTATTTCTTCAGAACCGCTCAGATTTATAAGCAAGTATTTTCAAGCAATGGCAATTATACACCTGTATGTAAAGAACAAAAAGGCAAATGTATTTAGGCTTTGAATTCACATGCTTTGGCAGTTGTTAAATCAATGAGCCAGCTGCTTGTTCGTTTGGGAGCACCTGCACAAGCAGCACTGGAGTGCACTTGTGTTGCTCCTGAGGGCATCAGCCCTACAGACTCCACGAAAGCATAAATGGGTGAGATGGGGTATTGTGACCACTGCATCAGGAAAGCATGAATATGCACATGTGTACACATGTGCACACACACACACAAGGAGGCCCATTGTCTTATACTGAAACACCTTGTCTCTGTCCTAGAGCACTATCCCTTTTAGACTTCCCTATTAGCACTGACCACTCAAATTGATCTGAAATAAGTACAGTTATAAAGTATATACAGGTCCAATTCATGCTGTGTGTAGGTACCCCAGTACAAGGGTACATTTGGCTCTTGTTTAAAAAAAACTTAAAAAAAAATAAGCAAGATGTGAAATAAAACCCTGAAAACCCAGAACTTTCCCCAAAGATAGCTCTAGCCTGAAGCAATCTTCAATACTTTTACTTTTTCAAATTTGGTGGGAAAAAAATCACTTTCCAGCTGAAACTTCAACTTGCCAACTCTCAACTCCAGGTGGATTTTTATAGCCAAGATCTAAACCCCTGAAAAATAGCAGTGTGTAGTATAATGGAAATGCTGACACAACCTACATTACAACCTCACAAATTGTGCCAGGATAGTTTATGGAGAGCACATTTTGGTTTTGTCAGGTTTTTAAACATAGGCTGTTATAAATTTGAAAGAGAACTGTCTTGTTAAAGCTTTAAAACTCTACATATTAGCAGAGACGGGCTGAAACCAAAACCTCTAATTTCAAATGCCTCCCTGAAACCTTGGAAAAATTGGACTCCTCCTCTGAAGTCCACAGACGGCCCTTTCCTCTACATGTATTTGTTCTTATTAACAAGTAATATCTAGTAGTGCCTAGAGTTGCCAACTGTATATGAGCTGTCTTTGCCCTGATGAGCCTATAGTTTAAATAGATAAGACAGATAAAGACTGGGAGGAAAAACAGAGGCACAGGACTGAAGTAACTGGCACCAGGTCATTCAGGTTAGTGGCACAGGCAAGATTAGACCACAAGTCCATTGAATGACATTTCTCATGTAGAAGTGAAAATGATGCAATTTCTTTGATTCCAGTGGCTATAGCAGATGAATATTTCCCCACACAAATGGTATTGAAATTATACATTTGAAGACTGAGACTGTGGCTAAGACTCATACAATTAAGTTAAGGAGGTACTGGGCGCATCTACATGTTCATTAATGTGCACTCGTTACCGTGCATTTAGTTTAGTACTTGTTAAATGAAGTACTAACTAAATGCACAGTAACTACATTTACTGTGCAGTAGCTCCTGTGCGCAGATTTTGTGACTGGTACTGCAGAGTAGCTTATTAGCACCGTTTTTGATGGGCATGCTACTGCACAGTGTTATTAGGCTACCTTACAGTAAGCGTCTCACATAGACGTGCCCCCAGTGTCCTTAATAAATGCCCAATAGTGAAAAGCATCTGAATTAATTTTTAAAAAATCCTGTATCTTCAACTCTGCTATTCAGGGATTTTTATCCAGCGCACCTAAGACTGGAGTCACTTGAGGCAATGTCACTGCCACTGTAATTTGATGGATAACATCAGCAGTATGCCTCTTCATTACAACTAATAGCGTGGAGTCTTTTTTAAACATACAAATATCAGGCTAGGCATGCATAAATTAACCTCGGCTAAAGTAAAGGGAAGAAATCTATTTAAATCTGCATTAATTTTTTATTGGCTTTTCCACTTCTCATAAACAGTTTGTAACCATATATATATCATCATACCAAACATCATGTAAAACCTCTCACTCAATAATCCAATTGATATCAAGGTAATATATTCAGTGGCAACAGTTCTCAAATGGGCCATTTTATAACCTAGGCAAAGGTTAATCATCCTTAGCTTCTTAAGTGTGATCTTAACAATACTTCTGCTGCTTACCAGTGAATGTCAAGTAGCACTGGGTTTTATGGGTAATTATGACAGTGATCCTTCACCAATATTAGAATAGAGGCCAAGATCTTCAAAAATGAGTTGTGATTCTGGGGGGCCAACTTGAGACATCCTACGGGGACTGGATTTTCAGCAGGTGGGTGGTGCTCGCAGGGCTTTCCGAAGATCAGGCTCATTAAAGGTATCTCACGCTGAGAAAGGAAGAGCTGAGGCAAACTGGCCGCTGTTGTTAGTGTTATTCAAAGATGAATATGGCCTGGGAAGAGTTAAACTGTGGGGAGCAAGGTTCTTTAATCTCTTCAATACATCACTTTCCATCAAACTCATATTTAAACAGAGGCAGGATGTCTGACCTGGTGGCACTGTACTGACACTGTCAGCAGGTTCCCCGTGCCAGCATGGCAGCCCCACCAAGCACTTCCATCATGCCTTAAGCATTCTGGAAATAAACTGGTGACACAGCTAAATTGAATCTCTCTGATCCCTCTGGAGAACCTCTCTTCTTCAGGCTATTCCCACATAGACAAAAAGATTTTGTCTCACTGAACCTCTTTATTGACCGGAGCTGTCACCCCTGCTCTGACCAATGACCTTATCTGAATATTCAAATCCATTGTAGATCACAAGTTCAAATGATTTTTTTACCCTTTGAAAGCCCTGTTTTCATAGTGAGCTGATTACAAATGACAATATTATAAGGGATGTAATTGAGATTCTACAAACAATTTGCACCTTGGATTTACAAACCTAATATATACAGAAGTGTGAATGCTGCTGACATTTCCTTTTTAAAAAAAAGGAACCTCCTGTGTTAATGCTGGCTGTGGAAATGGGCTTCTCCATCTCAGGGAATATAAAATCCTTCCGTACAGTGATTCTTTAACTACAAGGCCAAATGTTGTGCAAGAGGTGCAACTCCACTGAACTAGACTGGTCCAGAGTCGGCAGAGCCCAGGTATCGTGCCACGTGCCAGAAAATTAGTACCTGGATTGGGATGCTCCAGAAGTGTGGCAGAGTCCAGATCTGGGGCTTGTGTTTGATCTGTTATACAGACCAGGCTTATGGTCCAAATCCAGCTGGAGGAGCTGGATTTCCTAAAAGTTCAAAGGTGCTTGTGTCTGGGGTTTTGGTTCTTACTTTTTTCTAGACCCAAGTAAGCACTTTACAGGTTGGCCATAATAGCCTGTCAGCAATTGATTTCTATCCCACACGAATGCTGATGGTAGGTGAAATTCGCCCTTATGAGGAGGACCAACACGAGGCGTATTTTGAGAAGTTAAGAAGGACCCGAGCAGCGCTTCGTGCTGGTGCTGGCTCTCTGCACGGCGCTGGGGGTGAGACGACAAGAACTGGAGCAGGGACTGGGAATGAGGAAACTCAGTGGGGTCAGAGAAAACCTCTCCAGCTGCTCTCTAATTTCACACTATTTGTTTGATTCAGGAACTTCTTTACCCAGCATATAAGACTTTTTTTTTGTCCTAAAGAAGATCCAGTGTTTAAAAAATTTAGGATATTTTCCCTAGAAGAACACTTCTGCTATATACAAGGAACAACTGAAGCTGTTCTCCCTCAAAACTTTACGCTAAGCCAAACAGAAGTCTCATATGTGACATTTAGATTACGTTATATTTTTCCTTAAATTACTTCCCTTTCTCATTCCCTGTCCTAATTTTATAGGCTGTCTTTTTTCTCTTTGCTGTCTTCATGGTGCAGCTTCTGTTATTACTCACTCCCTTCTCCTTTTTATCTTTTCTTCACAACTTGAAGAGAAGGCAACCTTGACAAGACTGAAGTTGGATGTAGACTTTCAAATCTATTAGAGCTGCAGGTTTTCAAAATTCAAGGTCGTCTGACCCTAGTATGACCCTCAGTAGAAGTCCTACAACTTTATTAAATCCTACGTCTCTATTTACCGACCTCCTCATCTATCCATCTGGCCATCTTTCCATCCTAGGCTTGTGTACAACCATTAGAAATATGTATGCTTTAAAGAATAATGAATTGTCAGGACTCAAAAGAGCAGGAGGACCAGGTTGGACTAAAAAGGTAGAAAGTTTTATGAATATGTTTTTCCATTTCCTTCAAGGGGCCTGGTGATACAGTAAAGAGAAGCTGATGGGATATCGCTGGATCTGTGCACAGTATTTACAATGAAACCTAAACTCACTGAAAACTCACCTGGTTTGGGGCTTGTTATAAGTCATAAATTGTGCCCAAAGGTTTGCAGACGTTCACAAAGCTTCAGAGAACACCTGGGCCTGGTCTCAAATGAAACTACTGCTTTATGGTTCCAGGCTGCAACAAAGCAGATTTTGTAGTTTTGTAAATCGTCACCACAGAGCCAGGGGGAAGTGTGTGAAAGCAGCAGCCCGGCTCTTGTGGTGGAAGCTGGGCAGAACAAACCCATGTAGCTCGAAACCAAGGAAAGCATGGGCAGGCAGATAAAACCCTGGAGTCACAATCCTGAAACAAGCCTTTCTGCTCTAATAAAAACAAAAAGACCGCCTATTTTTGGCAACCGAATTCCTGTCTTAGGAAATGACCACAGATCTGCGGAGTGCAAGTCTGGTTTCATTTTGAAGCTCACCTTCCTTAAGCAACCTACTTAGGTTGGTCCTTTGAGTGGCAGCTGAACTCGGCCTCTCTGCATTAGGATTAATGCATGAATAAGAGCCAAGACCTGTGGGTTTCATTCCCATCTCTGTCACAGACTTTCTTTGTGACCTTGGGTAACTCATTTAAACAGCCTCACTTTCCCAGGCATTGAGCACTGTGGCTCCCATGGTCATTAAACTGGAACTGGGGGACTCACATATTTTAAAAATCTGAACTTTTCCTGCCTCAGTTTCCCCACCTGTGAACATAGCCATAATATGTGAATATTTAATTATTACTTTCAATATTATTATCATTCCAAAATGGGGTTGGGAGGCTCAGTATATCCATGTTTATCCCTTTGAGCATCTTTCTGTGGAAGGTGGTAGAGAAGTGCAAAGTACTGTTGTAAATTTGAATTTCCTACAGTATGTCTTCTCAATGCCAACACAAATAGCCCAGGAAATAATAAAATGAATAAAACACATGAATTCATTTTAGTTCCATTTGAAAATACAATGTGTGAAATGCAGAGTTCTGCTCTCCAGGTGGTGATCTCCATGCATAGCATAGTGTTTGTCCTGAATTTCATTGCTTTAAAAAAAGTCATGAAAAGTCTTGATTTAGTTGGCATTTAATGTGTTTTTTATATAACTTCTGTGATATAATCAGTTACCGAGGGAATCAATGAGGAAACTTAAAGAGCAGTAAAAGCTTCAGCTATTGTTCTTTCTGCATTGTGATTGGCTTGCTGGGTATACAAACCCCAAAAATCCCAGGTCACATATACCTGCTGCATTTGTTGATACCCATTAGGCTATGGTGCAGTCCAGCATCATCCCGTTCTGAGTCAGTCAGCCAATCCGGAGCCAGAAAAGACAATAGGTATGCTGGAATAGCAATAAAGAATGTGTTGCTGTAAATCACGTTTCATTTCTGCATAGCTGGGAATAGTAATGCACAAGCCATAGGCAAGTATATTAATGTCTCCAGCTATCCATAAATGAAAAATCATGTACAGCAACATTCTCTTTATTGTTATTCCAACAGAGGGGTTTTTTCCCCCCTTTTCTTTTATTAGATCCTTTGTTTTATTTTTTATGAAAACATGTTATCTGTTGACCAGCAACACTTCTTTTTGGTACATGAGCATTCTTCCCCATAAATAAAGCCTATTGTCTCTCTTCCAAACTGATTGACTGGCCATGTGTTTATAAAACAATAGTATTAAACTACCCAGTCTCTTAGTGGACATTTAGAAGAAGGTATTGTACAGTATACAGTATACAGGGCCAGAGGTTTTTTGAAACCCAGGTGGCCAGTCTGAATCCTGAAAAATGATCAGAACCATACTGGGACATACTAAGAAGAATGTTGGCAACATTTTAAATTAGGGTTTTTTTAATATGCTTAACCATGCATTTAATTTAGACTTAATTAAATAGTTATTGTATGCTGACTAAATATCACAGGGTTATTAAAAACATATTTACAGGGGATTAACAATGATGTCATAGATACACATCTATAGCATCACTGCTAAACCTTTGTATAGCTTTGCAAATTATTAATTGGCATGTAGTCAGTGTCTGGTAAGGCAACCGAGACATTTATTATATTTGTCGGATCTCAAAAAAACAGGCACTGGTAGGTAAAATTAAAGAACATGAGGGTATAAAGATTGGCTATGCTATCTATTGTACTGTTATCTAGGCCCTGAATCAGCCTATACAGTAGGGCTTGAGTACACGGGAAAACTTGCTTACAGTTAAGCACGGTTATACAATTTGCAGAAGGGAGGCTATGGCGCTGGGATTTTTTCCATGGTGGGCATTCTAAAAACATCGGGATGGTAAGTAGCAGAGGAGAGGAAACATCCATGCATTGGCTAGGCAGTGTTGGGGTGGGGAATTGAATCTACCCAAGGAAAGGTCTTCAAGGATGCAGCATCTCCTCTCCACATCCCCTGGACAGCTGTGAGTACTGGCCTAAAGCTCCCTTCCCAACCAACTTACCCTGAGTTACTGCAGGTCTTCCAGGAGAGTATTTGCCAGGTCTATGGCTGGGATTCATTTCACCCTGCTGCTGCTCCCATTGGAATAAGTGGACATGATCCTGTTGACATGAAAGGGAGCATGAAGTGCATTCAGTAATCAACTGTCAGGACATTTATTTAACACGAGATACCTGTTTTGCTAAACCCAAACACTGTGTGATCTGCTTAATGGAGACACCTGATTTTACATGCTGCTGGAATGGGCATGTGCCTAATAGAAAATCTACGAGCATTTTTGGAGTGGTTAAAACACGCTTTGCACAGGTTTTAATTTAATTTTATTTTTTTATGAAGAATCTTATAGAAAGGGCACAGTGAAAAGCAATGAAGACCAAATTGCTGTACATGAAGTTTCATTTCTGGAGAGCTGGGGAGATTAATTCACTTGGCTGTGACTTGTTCATTACTACCCCAAGCTAACCAAAAAAATGAAATATCACAGGGAGCAACTTATCTATTCCACAGGTCATAATACTGTCCTGAACTGCTGGGCTGGGGAAGAGGGAATGGGGCCCTGGTTAATACACCAAAAATGTCTTACCCATGCAGAACAGATTATTCTGATGCTGCAGTTTTGTTTACCTATTACAATACCATTTTTATTGGCCCTTATTTTATTTTATTTTATTTGGTCTAGGGGATCATTTGTAAAAGTGTGTTCAGGGCTGATGTGGAAAGGCAGCATGTTGTGCAGGAGGCTTTCTCCTAAGAGTGTTTAATCACCGGCTGTCTGCTCATGTGCATAACTTTCTGCTATGTACCCAAGTGGTGTGCAAAATCTTGCGTGAAGCCATGTTTAGAGGGCATGCTTGCCATGTCAGGCAGCAGTGCCCTTGAACATGTTGCACTGCTCCTGGCAAGTTGCCTCCTAACCTGGATGCAGCATAGAGCGCTGGGTTGGGCTAATCAGCGCTATCACTTGGTGGTGAAGTGCCATATAGACACTGGTTCACTACTTGTGATGGAGATGCATAGTGCTTTTGAGAGTGTTGCTGCCTAGCACAATAGGTTTGACAAGCAGTCATGACCTGTCTGGTTTGGGGAATCAAAGGAGAAGAGGAGGTCTCTCCTACGGAGTGTATGCCTGAGCCCTACTGTTTAGATCCTCCAGGTCTGAGCTCACTTGCACAGCTGCAGATGTGATCTAAGACAGCAGAAGTGATGCAGCAGCAACTGGCAGTTTCCCCGACCTGCTTTCGTTCCAGAGCACGGGGGCATCTAACAGCTTCCCTCTGGATGGCCAGGCAAAAGGAGGAAGGGAGGGAAAGCACCCAGAGTAGATCAGACGACCTACCTGTATTTACAGCAATTGTACATCATAATACTCACAGAGCAATTTTCCTCTGCAGATTTTCAGAAGTGAGTTCATATAATTAAGCCCATTTTACAGAGGGAGAAACCAAAGGACAGAGCAAGTGCTTTACTGCTTAGGTATGTTCTTAACTGTTTGAGCTACAATTTACTGGATTATAGCATCATGGGTTTATTTTGTTTTATTTTGTTGCTGTGAGGAATTTTTTTAAACACATTTTTGTTATATTTCACTGGGGAACTAATTAGCAAAGTTAAAAATATAGACTTCAAGTTTCCACAAGGCTTGGATCTGGAGTTTTGGTCTGGCTCATTAAAAAGATAGCATGGGCCAATCATGAAATGTGAGTACAGATGAAGCCCTGAATTTTTCAGCACCCCAAAACTGCAAGGAGGGAATTTTGATTCAAGCAAATCTATAATATGGCAGAAAATGTTGACATTGATATGGCATTACTCTATGTTCTCCTATATATTGGCCATGGGGCAGAGGGAGCCAATAAGAGACCAAGGGTGAAATCCTGGGCTATTACAATCAATGGGAGTTTGACCATTGACTTGACTATTGATTTCACCCCATTGGTTATTTTGGATGGGATAATAAGGCCTTCCTTTGGTACTTTAACTTGTATACTACCTTTTGCAGCCAAATGGCATAGCATTTCTTTATGTCTCTTTACATTCCCTTAAACAAGTTTGAGTCCTTTTGTGAAGCTTATTTCAAGGAGAAAAACTGTTAACTCTTAAGAAATGACATGGTATTTTATTCTGAATCAAAAGCCTTTTCTTTGAAAATGGCTTAATTAACATTTTCAAGTTCATAACATTTTCATTTATTCCTCTTTTTTGTTTTTAAATGGTTTTTTAAGTTTTCCAGAGATAGTGATAGAGATTTTCTAATGTATTATAAAAATGGAGAGTGTGTCCACTGGGATCTGCATTCTGATTAGTTTTCAGTTTGAAACTAGAGGAAGAGATTAAACAGAAGAGGTCCACTGTGCTATTAAAAAGAAAACTGGATTTTTTAGGCATTAGCCAATACAGTAGATACAGCTGTCACCAGAATAACTAAAGATAGTACAGATCTCTATTCTATTTATACATTGTATATTTTATGTCTTTTATCTCTTTATTATACGTACATGGGGTAAACTATGCATATAAAAATATATCATAGAGTAAATATTTGGTATCTGCAAAATTTCTTACATATGGGAACTCTCAATTATACTTATGTAAATTTTAAGTCATTCTGCTGAAAGCAGTGGATGACTGTAAACTCTTTGGGACAGGAACCTTTCTTCTGTTCCCTGGTTGTACAGCTCCAAGCACACTAAGATCCTGGTCCATGACTAGGGCTCCTACATGCTACATTTTTTAAGCATCCCTGTGCTATACTGCTCTGTACCCCTATGATTTTATTTTGTGGATGAGGGAAAATAACTCTTGATGTCACTATAATGTCTCCAACAACAGAGAGATTTTTTTAATTGTTCTATAGTTTTGTTTTTACTTTCTTACCCACTATTATATTTCCTGTTTTCTCATGTCTCATATAGGTCTTCAGAAACTTCACCAGCATGTTTCTTCATCTGAGAACTATCCGTGTACACACACATAGGATGCGTCTACATGTGCCCCTACGGCACCATTGTAACTGCACCATCATTTCTTTTCTACAATCAGGTGTCACTTTGGTGTCACTTCTGGTATGATTCCTTTAGGAAGTACTAAATGACGGCACAATAACAACCATTACTGTGCCGTGCTGGCAGCACATGGTTATTTTTAGCGGCTACATTGCTGTAGCAATACGCCATAGCAAGGGAGCATGCCACCACTATAGCACATTGCCATGGTGACATCGTGTTTCGTGTAGACGAGCCCATACAGGAGTTAATACCCATCCCCCTCTGGACTGATCACAGCAATGATTTAACAGCAGCTTTCCAGTTTAAGGTACTATAGCCAATTAAAAGAGAATAGGAAAAAGCTTTCTTCCAAGAGCAACCATTGTTCGTACACAACAGTGTATATGGGGATTAAATCAGTGGCGAAAAAAGCACTATATTTGAAGGAGGTCATCCAAAAATAACATCAGAGTCCAGGTGCCTGATGGGGGTTTTCAGGTAGAAAGATGTGTCAGAAGACAGAAATAGGGAATATGCTCAAAATTTAAATTCCTTCCACATTCTTTTGAACAGAAGGCAAGGTTGTGACAACAGTAAGACAGAAAGCTAGCGTTTGGCCTAGGAAAGACACCTGCATATTAATATATTAGGCACATACATACCAGAAGCAGCAAGACATGTAACTTAAGTAACTACATTATTGCTATATCTTCATTCTCTCTTTCTCGTGGTTTGTAGCTCGTACCTGATGTACCATGACTGCATGTATGCCTGCAAACCCCATGAATTTATTTGACTTTAAATATGGACAGAGGCCTCTTGACTTCAAGGACCCATTCACATGCTAATGGTTAATCATGTGTTGAAGCATTTGGACCTAAAGCCTGAGGTCAGTGTCATCATCACAGCATTTATGCACACGTTTAAGTCCAGCTCTACTTACTAAAACATTTAAACAATTGACAATTCAGTGTGCTCTCAAGACACATTGGCTTTAATGGAACTTAAGCTTCTGCCAAACAAAAAGTATGTGCTTTCCAGGATCAGAGCCTTGGATTGCAAACTCCAGTTGCAGGGAGCATATCTATTTGCTTTTTTATAAAGCATTTTTATTCAACAGCTGCTGAACGGCTAGATGTAATAAAAAAACCATTTGCAAGCCAGAAATGCAAAGAAAATAAAAATAGCCTTGTTTTATAATGAAATAATAAAGAATAACCAAAGATTGGTGCTACAGACGCTTTGTTAATTCTTTCATTCCTTCTTTTTTATTCTCTCCACCAAGGACTGGAAGGGTTAAGCCATCCCAACATGCCTCACTCTCAATTTATAAAACAGAAAATCTTCCATAAATCAAAAGTTACAAACAGACTTTGTAATGTCATAACTCTTGTGACGGCTTTCCCTTTGATTGATTCCTATACATACATTCTGTCTGATTACCATAATGTGTTCTTGTGGGACAATTCAAGCAGGGTAGAAGAAAGAAGCAAGCAAAGAAGTAAATAACAAATGGTCCTGACTCCTCCTCATCGAGAGTGATTTCAGTCCAATGTTCCATCATATCAACTGGGAAAGAGAGTCTTAGGGTTTAGGCAATCAATTACAGATATGTGTAGAGGCAGACACAATCATTTCACTGATTGTCACCAGTCCAGAGCAGTGACACGGGGAAGTGATCCATCAGTCTATTTTCACTGACAATCAGAGAAAGATGGCAGACACTTGTAGACTCACAGGCACCTGGATTGGCTAGCTTGTAAGATTGAAAAATAGCTGCATTTCAAACATATCTAAACCTTTAAATACCTCTGCTCCAAGATTTCATATGTTTCTAGAAAATATTTACAGCTATTACAGGGAGTCTCTTATTTTACCATGGGTGGAGAGGAGGGCAAACTTACTTTTGAGTGCATTAAAATAGATAAAGTAATAATGTTTAAGTTAAGGCTGCTCAGGCCCTTTCCACTTGGCGGGCTTTCTTTCTTGTGCATTAATGCTCTGCTGTGTATTTTTCAGATTGTGAAGCTAACTAAATTGAAAATTAGCCTGCTAAAAGTTTAGCTGCTAGATTTATACTGTTTTTGCTTTGACATGCGCTGCAGTTTTTTCCCTGCCTCAAATGGTTAGGGCTCTTTCAACTGCAGCCATCTGTAATGGGGTGCAGGGCTGGATTAAAGCATAGGCAAACTAGGCACATGCCTAGGGCCCTAAGTGAAGAAGGGACCCAACTGTGCTTATGTAACATGTTGTAATTACTGAGTGAAAAAAAAGTAGGGGCCCACGAGTTTGTTTGCCTAGGGCCCACTAAAGGGTTAATCTAGCCCTGATGGGGCACACAAAGCTCTGCATCTGAGTGGCATGCCATGTCTGACAGACCTCACCTCTCCCATCAGATTCATCAGTGCTGTTTGTCGAGTAGGGAAGGGAGGCCCCACTTCCTCTGTGAAGGGATTGGCTTCATTTTTCGTGGCCAGCCAACTACATTTGGGGCATTTTATTCTGGTCCGTTTGGCTTGCAAGTGGATTCTTGATGCAGCGCAGTCCCAATGCAATAATTAAAACCTGTCTGAGATTGGGGAGTCAGACACACCTAGCCCAACCCCTATGAATGATGAACTCCTAGTGAGGGCCTATCCTGGCAAAATAAGGATATGGGGACTATCTGGCCACCCTCCCAGAGATGCAAGGTTGCAGAGCTTGGCTACTGGCCCACCTGTTGTCACTATCTGAACATTAGATGAATAATGTTTTTATCATTTTGGACTTTTCAGACACATCTCTCATCACTCCTCCCCTGGCGGTTTTTCTCCTGATGATTGAGATTCAAAAGCTTACCGTCCACTGACATCAAATTGTTCTCTCCACTTCATTGTTCACCCAGCGTCATACTTCACTGGTTGGTGCAGAACAATTTGCCACTTACAATTGTACAAGCTCCTGTATCCAGTACCTCCTTTCTTGGGAGAGGCAGGTCCAGTTAATCTGGTTGTTGACTTCCTGTCTGCTTGCCTCTTCTTAGACCTGCCTTAGGGGTTGCGTGAAACGTGGAAACATTTTCATAGGAGGTATCACTGTCTCCAAGGCCACAATCCTAATGCCAGCCAAACCTTCACTCAAAAGCAAAGATGCAACAGCTGTAAAATGGGATCAGTGCATCATGGTCTGGCCTGTGTAGCAGGGACAGTGAAATGAAGGGTCCCATTGAATTCATGAGCAAAACCCCATGTGGGCGAGGGAGGCAAGTATTTAGCTACCCTGAAGTACTCGGAGAGAGAGTCTGTGCTCCAAGATGGGCACAGCCCTGGGGCCTCCAAGCCCATTTTAGCTCTCCACAGTGTGGGTTGTTGTGGGGTTGGTGAGATTTCCAAAGCCATTTAAGCAGGCCAGAGAGCTTAGGTGGTGGCAGCCTCTCTCAGCTGCTCTGTAGGTCGTGGCATTGTTCAGAATCCAGCATCGCTCCTTGTCATGCCCCTGCAGCCCCCAGCCCACCCCGACATGGCTCCTACCCTACAGCTTGTGAAAAGGTCCTCAGGAGGCAGCTATTTGTCTCTCTTCTGCAGTACCTCTGCTAAATTCAAAGCTTTTCAAGGCACTCCACGCCACATCAGTGTCTTTATCCAAAGTAAAGGGGCTGGCATGGGAATGAGGACTCACCCTTGAATTTTAGACGGGGACTTTAAACAGGATAAAATCAGTGGGCTTCAACATTTTCACCTTAAGGGGCCAATTTTCAGAAAACAGGATGCTCAATGTTTTCACATGCTCTCATTTGTGCCTGAATAATTGCATATATAATTACTTGGTTTATCTGTCTCTGGACCAAACTGAGATACAAATGGAAATATTTTGGAGGCAAAAGCAGAGAATGTAATATTGAGGGCAAGTTACACCCCAGGAAGTCAACAGAATTGCATCCCATATTTTGTGACTGCATGTTCCTCCAGAGGTGGCTGAAAATTTAGCAAGGGATGAAATAATCCTTCAGTGTTAAAATTGTAGCATCCTTTGGATTCCTCTGGCAGAAGGAAAAGTGCTATTGAATATAAATGCAAGCCATCATCACTGAGACCCAAATCTTCCCCTCTCCTTCCATTTGTGGAAGAGAGGCAAAGCAGACTGTGTGTGAACAAGGTAATGGGAACGAACTTTTTCAGGTCTTAGGTACTCTTTCCCTCTCTTGGGGGTATCCTCAGAAGGAAACAGTATAATTCAAAGTCATTAGCATTAATGGGGTTGACTGGGGATGTGAAAGCTGTGTTGGATGTGTTGGTGGGAGCGCTCTTTGAGTCTAGCAAAGTGGTTTTCAACCTGTGGTCTGCAGACCCCTGGTGGTCAACAGACGGTGTCTAAGATGTCCGTGAAAGATTACTACGATCCATCAAAAGCATGTGGCTACCCCCACTTACAGTTTAAAGGGGTCTGCACCTCCATTCAAAATTTTCAAAGGGGTCTGAACCTCCACTGGAAATGTTTTAGGGCTCCACAAATGAAACAAGGTCGAAAACCACTGGTGTAGCACACCCCACATTCCAGGTGCATGTGATGTATGGGTCAGATACATCTTGGTGGGCTTTCTGGTCATGAAAACCCACAAAAGACTTTATGAAACCAGTGTTTTGGCTCAATGCAGATCCCATCTCAAGTACTGCAGCACCTGCAGAATTCTTCAATAACATTATTCTGACGGCAAAAATGTATAAAATAGAATTGATTATTAATTCATAAAGAACTTTGATATCTTATCTATTGCTCTTCTCGCGTAATGATTTTTAATGTCATAACGGTTTTTAATTTTGCATGAAACCCATCGTCTTCTGTTTTCGTTTGTTTGGTAAATCCTGTCTGGTTTATTAAGAAAATCCCAAGGCTTCCATGGATATTTTTTTTTCTACAATGAGAATAAAGAAATGTTAATAGTAATTTGTTTCTCGCTCAATGCAACATTAATTTTGATTCCATTTTGCAAGTATTTTGCTTTTATAATTTCTCAGTGTGGGCCAATGTACTTATGGTTGTGCAAACTAGGATATACAGTTAAAAAGTGAAAAATCCTTTGTGTCCTAAGATCTTGTACAAACCTTAACTTACCTTTTATTTACCCTGTACATTACTGTGAACCAATATGAACCATAACTCCATTTAGATAATAATAATCAAATTATCCAACCCTGGGAGAGCATGTTTTATAGATTTTGGTCTAAATTTAATACAAAAATGCAGTAGTCCTTGTTTGGAAGAGTTTATTAAGGGTTAGCAAAGAAAAAGCTTTTTCAATAGTCTATAACTCTCTAATGGCCTTTTTCAAATAAAATGGGAAAGAATTTGAAAAGAAACCTATATCAGTGAGCTGCAATTGTAACATTACAGTACAGGTCTATAAATCTTGACATGTTCAGAAGATTGCCTAAACCAGCAATACAATCTGTCCAAACCTCATTGTCTCCACGACCAGCCAGACTCATTTTAAGAAATGTATGTGGTCTTCAACCTAATTTTATCACCTTCATTTGTAAACTAGTCAATCAATCAAAGCATCCTGTGAGTCTAAATAGAAAAAGGAGTGCATTTTCATGCATTTCCAGACAGCACAGTCAAAAATTAATCTCCACTTGATCAGACATTCCTTGCCCTCATCTCAATAGACCATCATTAGGGTCAGCAATGTATATTAAAAATAGAGTCGCAGCGAACTGTTCGCCATGGATACTTTGCAAGCTACCTGCCACCAGCTCACTGAGCTCACACTTTCCTGGGAGCTTGATGACACACACTGGGCTCGGCTGGGAAACAGCCAACCTAAAAATAAAGTTAAAAAAGGAAGAAGAAAAGTCCTATGATTGTCATGAATTTCAGATTCTCCACCCCTCAGCCTCAGACACAGGGAGACAACTGCACTGATGAAATGCAAAGAAACACCCTAGCTGAGGTCACTGCCTCGTGGGCCCTCCCTATCCTCATATACAGACCTACCCTCTGTGTGCAGAGGGGTCAGAGGAGGGCATGTTTGTCCCAGGGAGACTGGCAGAGAACCGTGCACTGGCCCCCAAGGCCACACTTGCTTCTTTTCCATCTGTGAATTTACTGCCTTGACTTTATGGATCATTTTTATTCTATAGACATGTAAGGAAATTGTTGGTTGGATCCCTCCTCCCTCCTGCAGCCACTTTATTCATCTCCCGGGGGAGCCAGAAAGCCCTTTCATGAGACAACCAGTGATTCCAGTTCCTCCAACGCCATCTGGCCCTTCTTGCTGCTCTAGATAGCGTCTTGAGGCAGGCTGTGGTGGAGGGAGGCCTGGCAAAGCAATACTGAGCCAAAAGAATTGCTTTTAGGGAGCTGGTCCAAAAAGCACACGTTAGACCAGCCATGTGGTAGCTCTACTTGTTTCAGGGCTGAGCAGAGCCCAAGATCAGTGAGCAGGAAGGGAGACAGAAAAGACAGCTCAGCGGCTTCTAAGGATATACTACTAACCCTACTCCTGTGAAATGTTTGGCCCTTGGGAAGCCCTGTGTTTCAGGGTGCCCACGGTGCTGTGGGCCACCCAATAAACTCATTTTTCCTTTTCTTTTAATTTTTGTAGGTGCACATGAGCAAAGCCTGACTGAATATCCTGAACCCCCAAGTCCTCTACTCACCTGCCTCACCCCACTCCTCTTCTTCAGTGCCTGCTTTACTCACCAGGGTGAAAGCAGACATAAGCCTGCTCCCCACATTCATCTGATTGTATAAAAGAGGGTAGGAGATCGGTTTGGCTGTGATAACATGTGACAATGAAAATAAGCACAAGAACAAGACAGGCAGGTGATGCTAACAGCATCCTTATATTTGTCCAGAAGGGCTTGTTGGTGTTGAATTCAAATCCCCGACTGGCACCTGATTGCAGCTTATGTAAGTTCTCCTAATGAGGGAGAGGAGTTTTCTTGCCTTTGAGAATATAAAAAGAGCGGTGGGAACCAAGCCGAGGTTCTTCCTGAAACAATCTCCTGAGTAATTGACTTCCAACACAAGACCCATTTCCCACAGACTCCCGACATATGCTGGGGAGGCAGGGAGACAGGGGGCACAGTGCACACAGGAAGAGCAAGCATGTTTGTCATGAGCAAAAATTTTTTGTCTGAGTTAGGGATTCTCCTTTTTCTGAAATGTATAGGGCTTGATCCTCCTGGCATTGGAGCCAGTGGGAGCTTTCCCATGGACTTCCCTGACTGCAGTCTAGAAAGTCTGATCTTGTACTTGACAGCGTGCAGCATTTTCACCTGAGTTTGGACTGCTAAGATTCTTGTGCATTCAGTTTATAACATACTTGCCTATGAGCAGGCAAGTTCCCATCATGCATAATGAAAGAAGGAACTTGGGTAGTTTTCATTAAAGAGGAACTTAGGAGTTCTATTTTTGATCTTAATATATCATTGCCTCTGCATCCTTGTCAGCTCGCGTGCTACTTTTGCACCTTTAAACACCAAGAGGAAGGAAATCAATTTCAGTTCCCAAATGATGGAAATCCCAGCGCAGAAGATCACTAAAGATCATCAATTCCACGAGGGCACTGAAGTAGCCTACTCAAAAAGAGACATAATTGGGACAAAGTGCTATCTCTAGCCCATCAATAATTCAAAAATACAGTGTGGGGTTTTCCTTGGCTGTCCAGAATAGATGTACTTGTTCATGAAGTGAGTACATTGTTGTAGGGGAGACACATGTGCACACACCCAATACTGAAGAAATTGATGCTTGTGCTTAATGTATTGGAGAAAGGATTCAAGGACATTTTGTCTTTACATAAAGATTACCTGAGTAACCACACCAAGGTTGGGGAGACCTTGGGCTATAAGCCATTTATAAAAGATTATTCAGAAAAAGACCACTTTGCCTGGCTAATGATGAGTTTTCTGAGACATGTGCATGCTTTACACCTGAACCACAACAACAACATTGTTATTACAGCACTGAGGCACTGATTATCAAGGCACAGCTGAGCTGAGCTAGACGCTGTGCTTACGGGTGATGAGCTCATTTCTGAGCAAGTTGTATATGAAGAATTAGGGTGTGGTGAGCAAAAGTGAAGTCAACTGCAAATGTGTATTGCAGACCTCATGACACACCACCTTGTTCAGAGCAGTATACCCACTGACTGCTTGCTGCCAGCTGGACAGTCATGGTAGGCAAGGATCAAAGAGCGGTTGACCTCTTTGGGAAGCAAGGCAGTTCTGATCTGCAAAGAAAGTAACTCTGGTTTAAGAAGCAACAGTGGCCTCTGATACAAACTCTGGGTAGCATTGAAAAGGATGTGGTCAAAGTGTTTTGTTAACAATTGGCCTAATGAGTCAAGTATATGCTTACCATGCCATTAGGAATCCTTTAATAGCTATCTGCTCTGACTGGGATTGATTCTCCTTACTTTCCTTGGTTAGGTCATCTCTGAATCTGGGGAACTGATGCCAACAATATCTAGAGAGGTCAAGGTCTGGGACCTGGTCTTCAAGGATGGAGAGCTGAGTACTCTCATCTCCCAATGGCATCGATCTATGCATCTATCTTAATGTGGACACATCAATCACTGCAGCATCTGAACGCTGAGGCCCAGATCCACAAAGGTATTTAGATACTTAACCAGAGGTCAGTTGATGTTAGGTATCTAAATACTGATATGGATTTGGCCCCAAGACCTGATCCAGATTACTCCACAGCAGTCAAGTAAAAGATTCCCATTGACCTCATTGGAAGCAGAATGAAACCTCAAATGAGAGAGCAGTTAGCAAGCTCACCAGTACTGATCCTGAGGTCAGGCTGTAGGCATGGAGCATGTATGAACTTTTCTCAAGAAAACAGGATGTACCAAAGAAGAAACATTATTTTGATTGTTCTAGTTTCATTTTGAAAGCAGGAGGATAGTAAAGGATCTATTATATTCTTGTCTGCCACCGTTCTCAGGGAAGACAGTCACTGCAGTGACTCTGGCCCTGCCTACAGAGACTTTGAAATTGCCATCTTGAGATCACTCTTCCAAGAGCTTTTTCTGTTTCTAATTAAAACTGATGCACATAGGATGCCAGTCATTTGGGAGCAGGGCCCTGAGGTTCTGCTGGGTGCTTCATAGCATCGTAACAACTGTTTGCTGGATTACCTGGTGGATTCAGTGGGTGTTTTAGATTGATGGTTATTTGATTCTTGGCCATCTGCTTCTTGTTTGTTGGTGCAGGTGATAACCTTAGCAGAGTAGAATGAGATACGGGAAGATATGCAATAGGCAGGACTGATTCCCCTCCAGCACTCCTACCTGCATCGCATGGTTGATTTTAGGAAAGTAACTTGTGCTTTCCCTGCTAGTGTGTGAGTTTTAGATCCAACGTGCTGTTTGGGAGCAGATTCTGTGGCCCAAGTGAGAACGTGGACTGGCAAGGCAGCACCCTTCTCCTTCTTATACAATGGATCTGCGAGCTGACATTGCAGGTTGAGGGGCAGAACAAAAAATGGAACCAAAAGTGAAGCCATCTATGTGGACTCCCGGCAGGTTGGGAGTTTCAGATTAAAAGGGCCCTGAACCCAAGCCACTTCTGGTTTTGCACAGCCAAAATCCTGGACTAAGTATAGTTTTCAAAAGCAAATCTGCCTGTTATCTGTCTGGCTTTTACCCGACGCGGACAGACTCTCCACCTGCTCCTCACCTATTCGGTAGATCCTTCCTCCCCTTTTATATTCTTTCTCCACAAGGGGTCACAGTAGAGCAGAGCTAGGATGACTTAATAGACAGTATATGGCTTCAGCCTAGAAAGCACAGCCGAGATGTTTTCCCGCATTTAAAATGTAGTAGACCTTTAACACATCTCATTTCAAACACAGCTGTTCCCGGTATTAATTATTATCTGAAAAATATCCTAGTGCTTTTGCATAGCACAATATTTATTTAGTCACTGCTTACCTCAACTACTTGCAAGGATGGGCAGGCTTTTAATATAAATGTGTTTCTTTTAACAAAGTACTAACATAAAATGCAAATGCAATTGGAAAAAAAACACCGGATCTTTGCACCTCTGAACGAATGAATAGAAGCATTTGGAAAACAGGTATCAGTTTTATTTGGTAATTAGAATAAAATCCTAGAAGAGCAAAGAGGACTCTGTAATTTCTCAGTTGGAAATTGAATCCAGCTAGGGGACATCTAATAAACATATCATAAACAAGGCGTTAGTCATCAGACTGCCGACGTGCAAGGAACACTTTTATCTTCTTTGTTTCAGCTAGGATAATATCCACTGTTTTGGCATTCACAGGTAAATGGTTTGATAAATACAAGTCACTGGCCATTAAGCTTAAAAATAAAAACATATTTTATCTATGTAACCTAAAAAGTAATCATATAATTAATGGGTGAAAAACAGAGAGAAAGATTGCCAGAGATTAAGATTAAGCCCTGCAGAAGAGAATGTTCTAACTAGAAATTGGTTTAATTAATAGCACATTTTACATAATGATTACAGTGTAATTGCGCTGACTAGCAGAGTGTCATTAAATATATCCATGCTCCTTTACAACACCCTAAGGCTAAAAATAATGAGTTACATTGAAAATCACTATGCAACAGGTTCATAAATAACATTTAAGCCTATACAAGGTGAATACTTATAAATAATAAATATTTGCCTTTTGTAATTGAAGAAAAAATGACAGCCTTCTTTTTCTACTACCGTGTAGATTGTCATGTTATAATGCTGAAAAGATTTTTTCCCCTTGCGTTCTGTAGCAAGTGTTGAATAATTTATTCAAATGCTAATATTCCACATAGTCTGACTTTGAGGAACAAATATTCCTACATAAAGAATAAATGCCAAGTTGCTTATTACCAGCTTCGTTTTACTTTGCAGCGTATGGTCCCCAAAAAACAATCACAGTCTATTACACGTGTCAAATGAAGTTAGTGGCCAGGTTTTCTTCCAGAATAGTTGCATTCTTCTTTATTTAAAAATTACCCCTTCTCCCAAAATGTTCATCATGCTCAGAGCTGTTATGTAGCAACAGCTGCTCCGCAGCTCCAAAAAGGACGACATCATAAACCTGATAACTTTTTAATCTGTAGGTTTTCTCTAGTGAATCAGGAGTATCTAATAAAAACGAATTTGATTTCGTATTAGCAGTACACTGACATTTGAAAGGCCCCCAAATGGTTAGTATTTAGCTAGCTTACCAAATCCAGCAACCTCTCCAATGTCAAAATAAAGCAACACACCATTTATGTGCAGAAGCTCAGTTTAGGAGAGGAAATGTTCTAACACAGGATTTTTCAGCTCTTCTCAACACTTATGCCAAGACAACAGCGTGCATGATGAGATCTGTCAGTAAAGTCAGATATCTTCTTCTCTTGGTTGTGGGAAGGGAGTAATATTTGGTTTGAAAAGGGGAAGCCATTGCTGGTCTGAATACAGTCTCGTGAACGTGATATAATGCTCTATTTTTGCCTTGCTTTCTAAAGAGCTTCTTGACACCTATACACATTAGCTGCCATTTTTCTGACCCATTATTGCTGATTTGGCCACCATGGGATTCAATAATTGCTACTAGAATCCAGTGTGTGCACCCACCTGAGTGTTTCTGAGGCAGAAAACCTCTGAACCATAATTTTCCAGACACTCGCGTAACCCTGTGTCGTCATGCTGCAGTGCTAGACTTCTGCAGAGCTTTCATTTCAGTCTCCTAAACAGCAAATTGTAGTAGGTAGACCATAGTGGTTGAAATGCCGAGTACCTGCTAAGGTACCTCTGTGACACTGAAACTATTTTAGTACCAGGGATATTTTTAATAGCTCATCTTAAAGATAAAGCCTAGTCTTTGTTTCAGTGTTGGATTCTTTCAAAATCCCTAAGCCCTTTTATTAAAAAAAAGTCATAACATTTGCTGCTTTCAGCATCGTATCAGGACCTCTGGAGACACGATAGACTACAACCCGTTCTACCAAATGGGCATCTAAGTGGCATAGGACTATCTACATGCGGTCCTATTCCACCCAGCCTGAATCTATGAAAAAGGTTAACAGGTATCTACTTTAGTAGATACTTCAAGTCTTAACCTTTAAACTTAGCCTCAAAAAAGAGCCAGGAAAGGGATGATCCATGAACCTCTGGTATTAATGTTTTTTCAGGCATTTGAGTAGGGTGGAGTTGGATGGCATTTAGACATATTGGGCACATCTACACATGCATTAATGCACCATAATTACTTAATGTGCCATAATTGGTGCTACTGAACAGTAGCGCCAGCGCACATCTTTTATGTGATGCTAATGTGCAGTGAACTAATTCTTCTGTGCATTGGTGCATTAGCACAGCTTTCTCCATGGCATGCTAATGTGCAGTAGATTCAGTCTACTGCACCTTTAGCGTCTCATGTAGACATACCCTCAGATGCCTGAATACTACTTAGCTGTCTAATACCTGGAATAGGATCTGGCTTTATGAATCTGGACTGAGGTGGCTTCCAGAAGAATTCTTCATACTTCGCTCCCACTTCCAAGTCCTTCGTTATTGTTTGTAAACCCTCACAATACCCCTGAGAGATAAGGATTAATACTATTGTTTAGCTATTGGAGGAGCTGGGAAAAGACAGGCACAGCATCCCACAGTGAGTCAACTATAGAGCCAAGGCTGGAATTCAGGAGTTCCTCTCGGCATTGGCTTGCTCTGCTAGTGGAGGTGTCTTATCCAAGGCATTTTGTAACTCCACTAGCAAAATTGGAGTTAAACTAATGGACATTGTTTAACACAAGTACAATAGGGCCAATCTCTGCAATTTGGTCAAGGGTCTCACCAAGTTTTTTGCTTTCTTTCAAAAATGCCCCAATCTGCAGTGCCACATCTGTGAGACCCTCAGCTTACCCTTAAAAAATACTATGTCAGTAAGTGACAACCCAGTTCTGGTCATGGGAGGTAGGACAGGTAGATGGGTGCATATAAACCAGTGGTCTGCAACATTTTTGGATAGAGTGGCCAAAACACCCACAACCTTGACTTGTAAGATGTTGGCAGATGGCAGGGGAGCTGTGAGGGGCCTGATACTTGTTGCGGCAGCCCCTTCCCTACCATCTGCCCTGAGGCGCATGTGCTAAGCACTATGCCTTTGCATGCCATGCTCTGATATAGACCATGATATCACCAGTATCCTGGGTAGCATGGGGTCATGAGAAGCCTGCTTCCCTGACGGTGCTCACAACAATAGCTTGTGGGATGAAGACAAGGAATTGAGTTTCCAGGTCAGCGTTGTACAACACAAGCAGGTCTTTTGCAACACAAAATGAACCCAGAATCTCAGAGATGTTTGTAGCTTTTTGTGAATAGGGTTAGAATTAAAATTCCATCTTTAAATAATTTGTCCCTTAAATCTTTTTTTTAACCAGATTTGTTTAAAGATCTACCCAGCCTATGAGACATAATTCATTAATGTTTGCCTATACAACATTACATAAGTTTCATTCAAAGCTCACGGAAGTCTTTGGATCAGGCCCTACAAAAACCTACCTTTGTTATTTTTATTATCATGGACACAAGGACATATTTTGCTACAAAAAGGGAATAAACACTAGTTTAATTAAAATACCTAAGCCTACTTTGCTGAAGTCACAGACACAATGGCTTTATAGGGGGAGATTTTAGTCCTTAAACAGGCAGAGGAAAGATTAAGAAAGAATGTCCTCCCCTGTTTGTTCACTTCTACTGGGCAATAATATCATTTTCAGTCTCACGTCTCTATTTCAGACCACATATGGCAGTAATATTGGATCTTCACCATCTCAGCTTAACCATGACTAAACAGGTTGATGAATGTCATGCATCTTATCATCATACATGCATATTTTTAAATATAATTCACTTTTGATCTGCACCCTTGTGCAGTGGCGAATGAAAACAGTTAAGATTTCTTCCACTGTCTGCCTTTAAATGTATTAAACAGCCCTGCTGTCAATAGATTATATTCTTGTACAATGATAATAGCCCAAAAAACTAAGAGGCCTTGTCAGGAATTGCAGTTGTCACAGTTTGATGCAAATGATTTTACTTGGTGTTCATCTGCTGCACAATCATCTCATAATCTGGATATACATCACAGCATGACATGTAAATTTCCTGCTACTCTGCTTTCATTTCCAGAGGCAGCAATCAAATGAAAACCATTCAACCTCACCAAAATGTATAAATAATTTTCATTCAAACATATTAACAGTCAAAATATGAGAATTTATCACAGAGTACTACGCCTTTTAAGAAGCAATAAAGACTTTACTTTTTAAGCATATTTCTACTTAGAAAAGTAATATGAACAGTAACTTGCAATTTTAAAAGAGGATTTAAAAGTCCACACATATGAAGCCTAGTCTTCAAACTTAGGTATATTGATGCTGCTTTGCTGATGCTGCACATCTTGCTTGGAAAGTGAAAAAATAAAACAGAAACATGATTGGAAAACAATAAACCTCCATATTCATTTAAATAATTGCCCGTAAAGTGGGATTTGACTAACATACTAATCTTGCCCAAAATCAGGCATGTAGAATGAATGAAAATATTAAAGGTACAAAGAACTGACAATTAAACACTATGTCTAATAAGCTGATGATAGGACAATTAAGCCCTCCCTTTGATTCATTTTGTTATACTTTTTGCTAGTGAAAATCAATTTTTAAATCAAAGTAACAAACTGCTTCACCCCAAAATGATCTCTCTTAAATCCTGGGTTTTGAAACATTACAAAAACATCCCCTGGCATTGCAGGCATGCTGCTACTTGTGGTCAGTTATTTTGTTTCTGATGAAAAGAGGTGAAGGTAACAATTGACAAAGGTAAGCAATTGCTCAAGTCCTTGGCTGTGAAGTCATATGGGGATACGAGTTTGTCAGCACTTAGAGGTTTTGGTCCTGCTTAAGGTTGAGTCTACTGTGGGTATGCTGGGATTAGTCCTCTGAGAACTGAGAAAAGTCCAGGCCGTCCAGGGAAACATCCACTGACTCCAAAATTACCAGACTAAGCCCTTCACTCTGATCACTTGAAGGAGCTGCAATAGTAATTCCTTCGAACACGGAGCCCAGGCCCACAAATACTAACTATCAGGCATAGTGCTTCCTGCCATCTTGTGAATTCATAGCAGTAGCTAGTGCTGGTAGGGAAAGGTCCATGAAAAGTTACATTGGAAAGACCAGGTAAAACTGTGCCTAAAATGATTTGCTGAATAAGTATGCCTTGGTTTGCCTTTTCAGAAGCAGATTCACCATCACTGCCAAGTTAGGAAGTCAAATTGCTGGGTACGTTGTTTTGTCCAAATCCATCTGCAAATAGGGCCTTGTTCAAGACACTAGCACCTGTCCACAAAAACAAAAAGAGAAAAATATGATCTCTTGCTTAGAAAATGAAGGTAGGAATGAAGAGCAGTTTACAGTTGTTATTATTAATGATGGCGGCTGGAAAAAAATTGCTGCCTCCCTTTAAATTGGACACTGTTTTCAAGAATCGGGTGAAAACTGCTAAGATGACAGTTTTTCCCATTTTTCCAGTGAGTGTGTCTGAGGAACTAGAAGTGCAATAACCAGGGGTACAGCGGGCTCAGCCATTTGAAATAAAACTTTGCAGTACTAATGTTTTTGTAACTGCTTTCATATTGTAATGATATTTTTCCAAGCACTGGTTTTATTTGATCTTAAATACCTTTTTGGGAAAGTCCAGTGAGCTGACTCTAATAAAATCATGCTATTGAAAAAAGGTTTAAGTGGAATGTTCAGAATAAATTACAAAACTGCATGCAAGAATACCAGCTACTGCTGCAATAAAAATCTGAAAATGAGGATTCTTGCAATATATTTTAAAGAAGTAGTATACTTTTTTTTGTTCATTTTTTTTTCACGGAATATTTCATAATAGAAAGCCTTTGCAACGTGAAAGAGGGTGAATGAATAATGAATGGATAAACTGCCAAAGAAATGGTATTTAAAAAAAAACACACCTTTGTTATTTTTTTTGTTACAGAATGCATTTCATATCATCTTCAATAACTTTTGAAAGATAATAGAAAAAGTAAATCTGCTCCAGTTTCCTCTACCTAAATAGCTAAATTATATTATACTTAAACTGTCCAATCCATCTCCCCTCCCACCATATATTCAGGATTTGTAAGTATAGTTTTATGTATCTTTTTGCATTAAGGGCTGGTACCAATAAAAGCAATACATCCAGTTTCCATAACCTGCTTATTCTGGAAAACTTAAATCTGGAGGAGGTTCCAAAATCTGTGTGAGGTTGTCCTAGACTTCCAGTTCCACTCTGCAACAGCCAGACTTACTTTTTCCAACTCTAAGTGGACTTTGCTAGGACAGGAGGTAAATGTGAATCCACATGTGTTGTGTTTTATCTCTTCTAGGCATTGCAAGAGAACTGGGAATGACTCTACCAGTTGCAACAATTTATCTTGAAGTTGCAATCAACAGCATTTTGGAAAATATCTCCATGTGTTGCAAACAGGGTGCATCTACATGAGATGCTAACAGCGCAGTAGCGTAATTTTACTGTGCAGTAGCACGTGCTAATACACTACTGTGCAGTAGTATTAGGCTAGTGTGCAGTTAGCATTACTAAAAAGCTGTGCACTGGCACTACTGCACAATAGCACCAGCTTCTGGTTTTACAAGTACTAAACTTAATGCACAGTAACTATGGTGCATTACTGAATGTGTAGATGCACACACAGGGCATTTAGGATAGCCACTTTCCCTTCCTTTGCTGGAACCTACCAAAAACATCCAAAGAAGCCAAGACAAAAGTGCATCACCACCAGCAAACTACCTACATACACAAGACCTGATAAGTATATCTCACACTCAGAAAAATTCACTGACTACAACAGGTTTGATTTCCAGCTGGACTAGATGATGATCTCTCGAGATTCCTTTCAGCCTTAGTTCTCTATAATACTCTATGACTGATTAGACTTACTACCTATTTATACCTAGAAACAGAATCAAACCCATTCATTTTTAATGTTAAATAATGTGGTTGAAGGGACAGTACATCTTGTACCACAGAGCACATAAAATGCTTCTGCTTTTTGGTGATACTGTTATTGTAGCAGAAAAGAAATTGATGTTATGGTAGGTTGTAGAGGGTATTTTAGCAGTAATTTATGATCCAGTGGTTGGGTTGAAGTTAAGCAGGATTGGATTGAGTGGGGTTGAGTCTTGAAGGTCAGTTCATGCATTCTGAGGGCTGTTGTGACAGAGCAGACATATGGCTATAGGCTTCAGATTCCACATAGGTAGCTTGGCATTTCTCTTGAGGACAATTAGCCTGGCATGGTAGAGGTCACACTATCATGGTCCCACCAAGAGGGACCAGCAGTAGCTCCAGGATTTCTACAAGAAGAGGCAGGCCTTTGTGGACCCATGTGAAGAGCTTGTTTCAGTGCCAGGAGGATGACATGCTCAAGTCCACAGCTAGCCAATTTGGTGTTTTGAAGTCAACTGTTGGTGCTGTGACAGCAAAGACTTGTGATGTGATTAATCTTGTGTTTTACTTAAATGTCAAGGATATGACTAATGTACCTAGCTTCCATCCACCTCCCCTCCTCCCCCTGCAATACCCCTGTCCAGACAATGTTCCTTGAATGGAGAATAGAAAGCTGCACACTATTATCCCTAAGAGACTCTTTCACATAATGTACCTAATAGACTTCATCCAGACAATCTGGGACAGTGCTTTACTGCTAGCAGTGGACTCTGCTCACTGTTGTGTCTACATCAGTTTATTGCTCTGTCTTCTACCATAGTCCTAGGAGCCCCAGTTCTGGACTAGGGCTCACATGTGTTTAGTACTGCCCAACACAGAGCAAAAAGACAGGCCCTGCCCCAAAAAGCCTATAGCCTTTATAAAAGATGAGAGACAACGTGTAAAAATAGACCAACAGGAACTGCAAGCATGAAAGTGGTTTCAGCCCATTGGCTGTGAAACCATTGCCAGGGTTTTTTGCAGGTATCAAGGCAAAGAAGAGTTTTAAGGGGAGCATCTAGAAGAACACTTAGTTTTAAGGAGAAAATCTAATGTGAGCATGGCTCAAGAGAGTGGGCCCTGACCCTGGAAATGAGGGGCCGCTGGGATCTGGCTTGTCCCTGGTGGTCATTTGCATTGCCTATTTATTGGATAAAATGGATTAGCACTGGAATAGCACCCAAGCCTACCCAAGGAGCTAGAGCTAAAGCCTGCTCAAGGGGCTTTGAACATGAACCTCTCACTTGCTAGCCAAGAACCCTAACTGCTAGGTCACATAGTAGGCACCCCAGAAAATACCCTCAACCCCTGCTGTTGAGTGTGGCTGACTGGGAGACAAAGAGAGGAAGGTAGGTGATGGCAGAGGGAGTGGGGCTCAGTGAAACTGGCACTGCTTTACCAGCAATGGGTGTCTGGGCTCTGGCCTGCCCAATCCCCAAGGCTGGTGTTTTTGCATTGACTTTCCATTGAATGAAATGGCTTGAAACAGTGAGAGAGCTGTTGCTTCGTTGAGACAGAGATGGCGGGGAGAGTAGCACTTACCAGCGAGGCCTTCAACTTATAGCACACGCTTGCCAGGGAAATGCTGCAACCACTAGGGCACAGGAAACACCTGCAACCCCTCTGTTGAAGGTGAGGAGTGTGGCAGAGGGAGCACGGCTCAGAGAGGTAGGGCCTTCCCTTAAAAAGGGAGGCAGCTCTGGGTTCTGGCCCAGGCCAGACTCATCTGGCAGCCACTGGTGGTTTTGCATAGGACATTCATGAGCTAAAATGAGCTGAGAACCATGAGACAGCTCCTGTGCATTTGAGGTTGGAGCCAAGGCTTAATAAACCACTTCCAATTCCTTTTTGTATTTTGGAATAACTGATGGAAATTTAGAACAAGTAACTAGTTGGATACTTTCCCCCTTGGACACCACCTTGGATCATGTGTGGGTGATCTTCTGCTCTTCTAGGACTCTTCTAGGGCTACTTGGCTGAGGAGCTGAGTAAAAAGTAAATAGTGCTGTCCTGTGGGATGAAAGATTAAGTGTTGAGAAGATTTTCAGTTTCCAGTACACTGGGAGGAGAGAGGAGGGGAGGTAGGAAAATATAGTGAATGGTGGAAGGCCAGAACATAGAGGCCTAGTGAACTGTCAGATGGCATTGGAGGATTATAAAAAAATGTGTAGCTGCCTTGTGTTTAGCTGCATTCTCCTTGCCAAGTGGGTGGAATCAGAACCTGCCAAGAAGTTACATGTGGGGCCTAACCCATAACTCCATCCGGGTACAAAGAATATGTAAACTCAAGGGCCTTGTGTGAGGAGAGGAAGGGATTTGGCACTAAAACACAGGAAAGCTGTGTGAGGCAAGACATAGCTCAAAAGATCCCTGGGTTCAGTAAATACAGGCGTACTATGAATGCAAAGAAATAACAATAATTATGTATGGAGCAGTAGACAAGCCTTTGCAGAACTGGCTACCTGCTTCCTAACTGTGGGGCCACCTCCCAACTTCCATTCCTTCAGTCTCCTATTAAGGAGCATCTCTAAATTATAACTCCTATCACAACATTTTCCCTTTTAACAATATTTACAGAAATCAATTAACACAAAATCAGTTAACACCTACGTGCCAAGGAGAGGTCACTACTACCTCACTCTGGAGTGAGGCTTTACCACTCACTTTCCTATTCCCTTTTTTCTGCAACTCTTTTAGAAAGCCTCTAAGGCCTGATCCAGACATGCAGGCATGTGCAGCTTGTGGCACTACAATTGGCAGACTGCACCTGTTCCATGTTAAACCATGCACGGGGCTGCTAATTTGCAACACTGGGGCAAAATTTGCTCCCAGGATTTCCTGGTAGCAACAAAAAAAAAAAAAAACCCAAAGAAAAAAGCAGTGTAAAACATGTCAAAATGGCTTGTGTCAGGACAAATGTAGACAGCACGCTCGGAGCCCCGAAGTGGAGGCACCCTGTGCCCCAGCCAGCCACTCCCCAGTTGACGGGGGCATAGTGTGCCTTGAAACAGGGGAGCAGGTAGTCTGGGATGGCTGCTCCTCCGTCTCCGCATGCCTCAACATGGGGGCTCCGCTGCGCAGCCCCTGCACTGAGGCACATGGAGACAGGGGAGCAGGAAGCCCTGGGCCTGTCTCGTCACACTGCAGCTCATGTGGACACAGCTAATGGAGGCTCATGTGGCCTTGTGTGGACATGACCTATGAGTCTTTCAGAAGGCTTCGCCTTCTTCTCAGACTCACGAAGTATGAGATCCAGTTTCTGATTTGTTTTTGATGGGAAGCTTTTCCTCCAGTCTGGATAGACTGATGTCCTTACAATGGAATCTGATTCAACTGCACTCTTGGCAGCTGTGCTTCTGCTCATAGCATAAAGCTAGTTAGCTACAGACCACTCGGGCTGATTTCTTCTTTCTGCATGATAGTATTTGCATTTGTGCCCATAGGTACATTTCTTCCCATAAGGACATGCTTGCTTCCTGTGTTCTGGAACAATTAGTTTATTCCTATGGAAATTGTCCAAATTTCCATCATGACAGCCAGGAGAGATGAATTTTGTGTCCTCTACACAATTAACTAGATTAAGTTTCTCACAAGGTGCTAGGCCCAAAATTAGTGTCATCCCTCCTCCTCCCTACAAAGTACTACAATGAATACCCTGTTTTTATATTGGATGCTACTAATGCATCTTCATCTTTAAGAAAGGAAACAAGGAGGATCTGGGAAATTACAGAGTCTAATTTAAATGAAACCATTGCTCCTTGCACGTCCAATGGCAAAATCCAGTCCCTCTCATTGATTTTGCTTAAAACTACCATAACTAAAAAAAAATGCCTTTTCCAACGTCTTATGTCTTTGGGATCTGCATCACCTGGCAAAATGGTTCCTTTTTAGGGCTGTGCGAAGGTTTGGTTGCTGATTCAATTCGGAGGAGCTTTGGCTCCATTTGGCAGCTGAATCTCCAAATCCAAATTGAATTAGGAGACCCATTAATCTCTCCAAATTGAAACAGAAGCCTCTGATTCGATTTGGAGAGATTTGACAATTCGGTCATAGACCCAGCTTTATTTTTTTTCTGCGTACCTCAAGGTACAGGCGCGACTCATGAATGCTTAAATAGTGGGGCAGATGGAGCATCCCATGGGAGCATGGGGGGGTACTCTGTGTGCTCAGCAGTAGACCTGGAAGTGGACCAGAAGCACTTCTGGTCCACTTCCAGATCCATTACAGAGGGCACAGGGGTCTCCCCCACCCCCAGCTCGGTGACTGGTGCCTTCTGGGTCTGGGGGGGGCACCTGGGGGTCCCCCCACGGCCGATTGCTGAGCCGGGGGGGCACACAGGGAGTCTCCCATGCATTCGGTGACAGACCCCCCTGTGCTCCATCCACCCCACCACACTCCATCCATCCCACCACCTCAGTGTTCACGAGTCACGCCTGGTACCTTGGGGTACGTAGAAGAAACATATAAAGCTGTGTCTATGGCTGAATCGCTGATTCTCCGAATCAGAATCAAATCTTCAGATTCAGCCGAATCAAATCAGGACAGTGATCCAAATCAGTGAATCAAATTGCTGTCCCCCAATTCAGGCTGAATCCAAATCCGAATAGAACACTGCCCACTTTGCACACCCCTGTTCCTTTCGTAACATTTAACGGAGCTCTCCAAGTGCAGCGCAGTGTTTGGTTCCACGTTGTCTTCCACGTTTCCTGCACAACTTATCACTCTCCTTGCCAATGGACAATTCCACCCCGCGAGTAGCTTCTTACCAGTGGAAATTCCACAATGAGGTGGCTTTTCCCGACCACATGTTTCCACGTGTGCTGCATGGGTGACTCCTTTTGCTGCATTCAGCTCTCCAGCCTGGGCCGTCGCAGTTTCTGCTGCTCTGCACAGTTGGACAGTCTTTCCTAGGGACAAGTCTCCCTCACGCAATAGCCTTTCTTATAATGCAGGCTGTCTGCGATGCCACAAATAATCCTATCTCTAATCAGATAGTCTGTCAAGTTCCCAGAAAAACAGTTCTTATTCAGTCTGTTTAGTTCAGTAACATACCAGTCTATACTTTGTTTTGTTATTTGTTTTCACATAAAAAAATCGGTGTCTTTCAGGAGTCGAGTTCTTTTTTGGCATGCATTATTTCTCAGATTTAGACAGTATTTTACTTAATTTCAAATTCTGACCTTTTTTGAAGGTAAAGGTGTTTTAAAGAGCCAGGGCTTTTGCCCCCATAATATGCAGGAAGAGAGATGATTTGACTTTGTCATTGGTTCTCGTCCTCCCCTGTGGCTGCTAGATACAACTTAAGCCTTTGTCTGAATGCCCTCCAGGTCTCTGCTATATTGCCCGAAAACAGAAAGGCAGGCAGAAGCTGCAAACCTTCTATGACTCGCTGTCCTTTTACTTAACTGCGCAGGGAGATCACATACAGAGGTCCTTATCCTTCCGCATGGCTACATTGCTCCGTTTGCTCTCCGTTTCCAACTTCTGCTTCAGTTTGAAACTCGAATTCTATTGAGTTCTTTCTCATTCGCCACTCCAGGCACCATGTACTGATCACTGGATTCAGTAAATATAGGTATGCCATGAATGAGACTAACAATAAACGTTACTTGTGGAGCAGTAGACAAACCTCTGCAGACCTCTTGTCTGGCTCTAACTAACTGACTGACTAGCTGTTCCCTAGTTAAGGGTCTATCTTCCAGTTCCCAACTCCCTCAGTTCCTGTTAGGAAGCATCTCTAAATTATAATTTCTCTCTCTAAGTATAGACCACACGTCTTAATGTGAGCAATTCCTGCACTGAACAGAATAGCATGTCAATTATATAGCTTCCCTGACTACTATCCATCTCAGATATGGATATACATATTTATAAATCATAAGTCACTATAGTAACTGGGTGCTAAAAAAATAACCCCTCTTCTCAGTATTCTAAGGTTCAATTTATTGCAATTGCGAGTTCTTTTTATTTGAATTTTAGTTTTCTTTTTGTCAGTTGTCTCTGATTACCCCGAAAGAAAATGTGAAATGCTCGCTATACATACGTTTACAAGAGACAGGGCTCTTTAAATAAAATACCTGTACTGACCAAAAATGAAAATAGGCACATTAATGACATTCATTACTGAGACAGCAATTCTCAGAATTTCAGAATGGAGAGGACGATTGATTTTTAGGTCAGGGATCAGGTATTTTGGTGTGACTTCGGCCAAGACATTTTCTAAGTCACTTGGCTCCTCGGTTGCCCCCACCTTAACACAAGCAAATTATATGTAGTTCCTTATTTAACGTTAATGTTGTGAAAAATTAATTTGCAAATATTTGTAGAGCACTATTATAATGGAAAGCTCTATATTACTGGTAAAAATGACCTGGTGTGTAATAAGCACCATTTAACCCCTTGGCACTAACCAAAGGCATTAATTGATTCTTGGTAAACAAATCATAACTCCCTGGCTGTAGTTAAATTCATATCTATTCATTGGTTTGTTTGCAAGTGATCCTACTAAGCAGGAGTAATTGGCATTTAACTACCATTAGGTGCCCTAGGAGGTGACACTATAAAGAAGCTGTCCTAGTTAACCATGTCCCAGGTATCAAAGTGTACTGTGCTGAATCAGATTTTCTTGAGAGAGGTGTAGCTTTCGTAGAAATTGGGTATCCAAACACATAAACAATTCCTTTGCTACTTGCCCATGCTACAGTTCTTACTGGAAGTGCATGTCTATTTGCCATGTAAATTAATCACGCAGCAGTTCTGGCAACAAATCTTAAACCCTGAGGATTTTAGGTCCAATCCTATATCTGTTTACACTAAACCTAAAAACAGATGTCTGCTTTCTCCTGAGATCCTACTGCCATACAAACCTGGGTATTTTAAGTACTTGTGAAGCAAGCAAGATCAAATGCGCTAACACTCCCCAAATCTCCACCCCCACCCCTCCTCTCCCACCTCCTTCTCCCCTTTCCCCTTCCCCTCCTTGAACATCCTTGGCTCCTTTGAGTTATTTGCCATTCATTCAGGGGCTAGCTACATGTGTAAAGGGCTGTGCATCGTTTGTCCCAGGTCTTGACTTGGATCAAACAGAACTGGCACAAATGCAACATCTGTTTTTAGTCTAAGAAATCACTGACTGGAATAACGTTCATCTGGTTTTACACTGGTGGTGCTGAGAGCAGAACTGACACTTCTGCTCTACAAAGCAAGGAAAAACTACCCACCTGGTAGAGAGAAAAGGCAGAGGCATAGTGATGTGGCTGGGTGCCCAGGACAGTGGCCACACACACGAGCAGCAGCAGTTTCTGATTGCTGCTCCACCACGGGCACGATGGCACAAGTGAAGCAGCAGCCGCTCTTTTCCAGCTTCACCCCTAAACTGGCGACTGGGTGGCCCCAGTCAGCCTGGCTTCGTTACGCCACTGAGAAATGGTGGCATATTCAGACTGAATCGAGGCACAGAAAAGGTGGGGAAATGGGGAGACTTTGAGAAGGTAATGAGGTCCTCTGGGAAGTAAAAGCCATTCTGGATCAAAGTGCAGATCCCAAAGCTGCTGCTGTTTAATTCTGGAGGCACCTAAAATCCATAGACACATCAGTTATTGATGCAACAGTGACCCAAGCAGCTAATGGGATGCTTGTGAGCACACCAAATAGTCCCTCGGTCTTGACAGAGCTAAGCAAGACAAAGCCCTGTCACAATCCACCAATGAGTCTGTCCTTTGCCCACGTTGCCTGAACCCAGCAGCATTCTCCGAGCAAGCTTGCAAGGTTGGGCTCTGCACAAAACCCACCGGCAACCAGCCTGGTGGTCCTGCTGTCCCTGCCTCTCTCTCTTACAATATCCCACTGGTTAGAGTGCTCCCCCAAGATATCTGAGACTGGATTCCTGTTTCTGCCTGACAGGATTCATATCCACAGCTGGGGAACTTGGTTGGCCTCAAGGAGTTGCAACCCAGTACACAGACAGGGGCTGAAATTGGGATAGAATCATAGAGAGAAAGAAGAAGAGGGTTGGAAGGGCCCTCAGGAGGTCACATTTAGTCTAACCCCTGCTCAAAACAGGACCAGCCCCAACTAGATTATTCCAACCTAAGCTTTGTCTAGTCGGGTCTTAAAAACCTCCAAGAATGGAGCTTCCACCACCTTTTTGGGGAACCTGTTCCAGTGTTTTACTACCCTCCTGAAGAGAGACTTCTTTCAAATATCCAACCTAAACTTCCCTGGCTGCAACCTGAGACCGTTGCTCCTTGTTCTGCCATCTGCCGCCACTGAGAACAGTCCAGCTCCATCCACTTTTGAACCTCCCTTCAGGTTGTTGAAGGCTGCTATTAAATCCCCTCTCAGTCTCCTCTTGTCTAGACTAAATAAGGCCAGTTCCGGCAGTCTTTCCTCAGAAGTCATGTCCCCCAGGCCCCTCACCATTTTTGTTGCCCTCTGCTGGACTCTTTCCAATTTGTCCACATCCTTTTTGTAGTGGGGGGCCTAAAACTGGACACAGTATTCCAGATGTGGCCTCACCAGTGCTGAACAGAGGAGAGTACTCACTTCCCTGGACCTGCTGGCAGTGCGCCTGATGTCTGGGGGACGCACTGGCTCAGCAGACCTGCCCTGCTCTTCCCACCCGTACTGCTCCGAAAAGTCCCCGGTCAGTGTTTGCTGCTGGAATCCCAACATGCCACCCTCCCACCTGCTCCTGAACAGCATATCTATCCCTGCCGAACCAAGACTGCCAGCCCAGCAGGTTGTGAGGGCCTGAAATACTGCACTTCACAGCGCTGAAGGAAAAGTTCCACAAAGAAAACTGCTGAATGCCAAGACAAGAAGCAATTTTCTTTATGGAGAAGCCTTGCAGTGTCCAATTCTACTCACACTTTTTATGGGGAATAAATACATACTCCACAAATTTTAATGATCACTCATATTTTTATTTCAGTAGCTTAAATATTTTTCTTTCGACTCTAGGAGGGGAAGGAGGAGGCACACTGTACGCTGCTCTCACCCCTGTTCTGCACTGGCTGACCTGGGCACTCCTGGAGCACTGTGCTGCAATACAAACCCGAGGCAGTCTCCCTCCTTGATTAGCAGTGTGTAGCCTCAGTCACCCCTCCTGCAGTCAGATCTATGCGAGCACTGTCTTGCACCCATGCCGAGTGCTGTTAACTTCCATGAGGCTCTGCGCTGGGGCAAACCCCCACCTCACTGATTTGGGCTGTACATAGAAACAAGTGTCTCCTCCTGGTGGGTGGATCTGTCAGGGATACCATATGGCTAGTGATGAAGCCTCCCAGTTCATAGATTCATAGATGTTAGGGTTCAAAGGGACCTCATCAGATCATTGAGTCCAACCCCCTGCCATGGGCAGGTAAGAGTGCTGGGGTCAGATGACCCCAGCCAGATGCCTATCCAACCTAAGACTCATAGTTAAAGACTCATAGCCACCAATTCATTCCTTTTACCCTCAAGACTGCATTGCTAAGAGGCACAACAGAGGAACCCAGGCACCAGGGGCACGTGCTTTGCTCCTCACTGGCTTCCACTGGTGGTAACTGGAAAGCCAGTCCTTCCACACTGCTTTGAGGACCACCATGGAGCAAGCCTGTTTTGTACGAGGCAGTGAGGTACCCTCCCTTCTGTATTTCCTCCAGAGAGGTCTTGGGCAAAATTGACTTTTAATTATATGTTTGCTGTTGAAGAGCCTAATTTATAACAAAAAGCCCATGGTGAGTTGCGGCAGTTGGGGATGGGGGAGATGGTTGGAGGCACTGGAGCTACTCACTTTAACCAATTCAGCTCTGTACATCTCCAGCACCACTTTCACTGCATCCTCTCGCATTGAACACCCCAGTCAAAAACCCCAGACGTAGCTGCAGCCAACACCCAATGCTTCCACGGAAAGCACGTTGCCCCCTCGCCCCTCACCCAACACAGAGCAGCAGGAGGCAAAATTTCTTCCGGTGCAGCAGCCAATAAAGTCCAGAAGTATGGGAAGTACCCATTGCATAGCATAGGTATAATTACTCCTAGATGATCCCTAATCAGCCTCAGTACAGAGTTATTTATCATTTCTATAGCACCATATAGCAGGGCACTTCAGTAAAAAAACATGCCCCTAAAGGCTTAGACTCTCCATAGCAATCTATTCCTTTTGGCTATCAGTTGTGACTAACCATTTTATACAGACAGACAGCAGGAAGATTTCTGCTTGCCAGCTGTTGTAAATGCTTTCCTTAGTCTAGACTTTAAAACAAGTTAAAAACAGTGGCATTCTTGAGTTTAGAGAGTAAAGATTCATTTGAATTTTCAGTTGATTAAGGCATTTTCAAAATGATACCAGGTTCTTCAGAAGCTAATATCCAGCACAGGTGATGCTTCCTAGGCCAATATATTTCCCCGAAGAAATCCACGCAGTGCCAAGACAGCCCTGATAAACCTGACAGTGGTTCTTGTAGGTTGCTTGAATATTTTTTAATCACAGAAATATGAATGTGGCTGTGGTAACGGCCAATATACAAGAGTAGTTTCAACCATTATGGCTGCTCTGATATAAACAAGGTAACATCAAAATACTTCAGCAGTCCACACAGGAAACAGTATGGTTTTTATAGTAGCACCACCAGGGCTCTGCCAACCAATAATGCTCATGTGTAAAGTTAATTCAGATCACACTGTAAGTGCTAATTATGTGCTATAATTAGGAATACTATATAGTAATTATATACTATTATAAGCACAAAAAATCTGCATTAAAAGATCATTATTAAGGTTGCAAAGTCAAGCATTCAAAAGTTAGGAAATACCAGAATTAAAGTTGCCTAAGTGATATTAATTGAGCTCCCTTGTGTGCCTGCATTTGCACTGTGATGCATGCTTGTGATATGTGAGCAGCTACTCTCTGCCCCACGGGGCCCTGCCTCATTTAGTGCATGGAATCGATCCCCTCCGGAGAGGAATGAGGGCCGTATAGTGAAGGAAGCCGTTATCTGGAGACTTGCTTGAATTCGCAACTTTATTAACGTTCTAAGTTTTAGCATAATTTTTTTTTTTACTTCCTTGTTGAAAAGTGAAATTTCTTAGGTGCTTTATTTATCAATCCCCACAAAACTATGAAATCCCATCATGTGGCATCATATGGATGTGCACATGGATCATCTTCAGTGTGGGAACCTCTAGATCTCTCACCTGGCCCTGTACTGCTTGAGTCAGTGCACTCTCAGAAAATTGGGTGGAGTTGTAGACATGCTGGAGGACAGGACTAGGATCCAGAATGACCTGGATAAACTAAGAAAAAAATGGTCTGGAATTAATCAGATGGAAATTTAGTAACAACAAGTGCAAAGTCCTGCACTTGGGACAGAGCAATTGCACGTACAAATACAGAGCAGAGAATGATCAGTTAGGCTGCAGTACTGCAGTAAAGGACCTGGGGCTTACAGTGCACCCTATACTACCCTAATGTTAAAGTAAGATTAAATACCTGTTGCCTTCTGC
>NC_143399.1:13898053-13913696 GCF_052110815.1 Crocodylus siamensis | reverse complement strand
GGGGTGGAAATGTTAACTCAGGTGACCATCGACTCAGGTGTGGAAATGACTTTTGACGGATGCACTGCCCAGATGCTCAAGAAGGCTGATTTTGTTTTAAAAATCAGAAAGAGATGCATTTTTAATTTGAATAGACTAAAGAATGTGTGCCCTTGTGAAGAAGGTGACCGGCGTCCTGGGCTGCATGATCGAAGGCAGAGCTATTCCCCTCTATTCAGCACTGGGGACACCACATCTGGAGTCCTGTGTCCAGCTGTGGGCCCCCACGACAGAAAGGATGTGGACACATTGGAGAGCGTCCAGCGGAGGGAAGGAAAATAAGGAACAGGATGTATGAAGAGAGGCTGAGGGAACTGGGCTTATATACAATGGAGAAGAGACGACCGAGGGGGATTGAATAGCAGCCTTCACCTCCCTGCAGGGGGTTGCAAAGAGGATGGAGCTGGACTGGTCTCAGTGGCGGCAGATGATGGAGCAATGGGCTCCAGTTGCAGCAAGGGAAGTTGAGGTTGGATATTAGGAGAAACTTCACTATGAGGATGGTGAAAGCACTGGAACAGGTTATCCAGGGAGGTAGTGGCATCTACATCCTTGGAGGTGTTGAAGACCTGGGTAGACAAAGCCTTGGCTGGGATGATGCAGTTGGGGCTGGTCCTGCTTGGAGCAGGGGGTTGGACTAGATGTGACTTGTGAGCTCCCTTCCCACCCTCACTGTCTGTGATTGTAAGGAACAACATCCTCTGCTTATTTCTGCCTTGTCTGTTGTGTCTGAGATAGCAAATGAATGCACGCTCCAGTAAAGTTGTATTTGTTCTCGTTTCATCTTCCACCGAATAATACAGCCCTAGCGTATGAGTTCAGCTTCTAGTTTCTTCTGACCCGGAGAAAAATATGCATTGTGTCTCACATGAGGATGCACCACATCATCTGCACCCCTGCTTGTCAAATCCTCATGCTGCCCAGGCCTCCAGGCCCCAGGGGACCCTTCTGGGATAGGAAGTGGGCAGGGAGGGGCACAGTGGGCTTACAGACCTGCCGGCTTCCTTAGTGCCCTGGGAGTCACTGGCTGGGCCTTAAATACCAGCCCAGCTCTGTTGCAGGACAGTGTTTTGAGCCCACCTTGCTGCTGCACCACCATGTCCGCACCCGCGCTGCATTTGGCTCCAACGAGCCCTGCAATTCCCTGGACTTGAATCTGGGAACACGGTGGGAAGGGGATGCTCAGAGCTGCTGCTTGTGGGGAGGAAGGAGGGTGTTGAAGCGTCTCAGGTCGACCATGCCTGGGATGTCTGGCTCGGTCTGGGATCCCAGTGGGACACCAGACCTTGCCTTCGGCATAGGAACCCACGGGAGCAGGGGCCACAAGACTTGCAAGGTCCCTGCCCCGAGTCTCCTCTGTGCGTTGCTCTCTGTTGCAGCTCTCAACCATGGGGCAGAGTTGCTGAGTGCCACCCTTCCCCTCCCCAGAGCTGGACGCATGCCAGTCCTTCAGGTCACAACACATGGGACCATAGAGGAAGGATGAGCTGAGGATCGTGGAGCAGGTTATAAGCCTCAGCGGAAAGGATGTGCTAGCGAAGTGCTTGTTAACCGTTTGAATCCAGGCTGCCCCGTGTAGGGGCAGAGGAAGGGAAAGTATTTTGCTGCCAAGTGAGTCAGAGCCTGGCTTCAGCGGTTGCCCCCGCTTCACCCAGCTGTGAATGGGCATGCGGCCACTCGGACCAGGAGTCGGGGCAATGAGGCTACCGCATCGCTCGCACGCTTTCCCCGGCTCGCCTTGAACGGCCTGCCAGGCTTGGAGGACCCATCCCCAACTCACATTTGCTTCTGCCGGGGCCCCCAGCAAACTCAGCCAAGCCCACGGCAGCTCCGGGCTTTGCTGAAACATGCGGGGGGGGGGGGGTTAGTACTGAACTTCCCCCCTCTGACACACCTCAGCATCGAGCGGAGCCCAAATGTCACACTTGCGTGAGAACAGGGTGGTGGAGCTCACACCTCGCGCTGCGGCCCCTGCTTGGGGAGACTTGCTGAACAGCGTGGCCCCGGGCGCTCGGCGTGGGAGGCCCCTGCGGCAGCGAGCGAGCCGGGCCTCTCGGGAAGGACCGGTGCCTGGGCTGGGCGGCGACCATGAGCCACCTGCATTTGCCATAAGCTGCCACGGCGCTCTTGCGGGGAAGAGTCCGGCCCTATCCCAACGTGCCTCTGCTCAAGCCGTGTCCTGGCCCATTGCTTGCCTGGCTCCAGCGTCGGAAGGGGACCAAGTCTTGCTCCTGCTCCCACAGCACCATCGAGACCATGCCACCCCCTACACCTCCGTTCCCACCGATATCGTGAAATTGGCTCCAGAGCCAGGTCTGAGCTCCAGGTCCACCGGGGCGTCCTTGGCAGCTCCCCTCTGCAACCAGAAAGACCCGGAGACTTCTAGGATACGTGCACAGCCGGGAAAGAGCAGGAGCACAGTGCTAGGGGGGATGCAAGGTCCAAGCTGGCTGAGGCAGCGCCATCTGCTCCGACGACCCCCTTGCGCGTTGCTTTGTGGCAGCTCTCAGCCATGGGGCAGCGTTGCGGCGTGCCGCCAGTCCCCTCCCCAGAGCTGGACGCATGTCACGCACGCACGGCCAGCGCACACGCCAGCTCTGTGCCGGCCACTGCGTTCGCAGCGAGCGGGGAGTCGCGCGTGGAGCGGAGGAGTCTGTGCCACTATTGCAGCAGCCGAGTGTTTTCCTCTAGCTCTGTCCTGGCCACGGCAAGTGCCCGCTAGGCCCCGCACGAGCAAAGCAGAGAGCTGGGTGGCCGGGGAAGCAGCTCGGCCGACTTTTCTCTGCTGCAGGCACCGCTCGTGCTGGCTGGTGGCAAACAGTTTGGAGCCGGGCCCTGGTTCAGCCTGCTCCTAACACGAGGGGAACGGGTTTTATGTCAGAGCTGAGCGACAGACGGGTGACGCACGTCGGTCGAGTGTGGTAGAGAGAAGAAAAGCCACTAAACAAAACCAGACTCGTTATGGGAGCCCTTGTGTACTGGACAGGGCAGTGGGGACATCTAGCGACTAACTCACATTGGAGTAGCTCAGGTATTCAATTTTCAGTATGAACATCTAAGAAACCTCCTTGGGGGCCAGCACCCCGCGGCGCCAGGCGCTGCACAAACACGGCGCACGGACAAACGGGGGCTGTCTACACCCCAGACTGAGACTAGCGCAGCTTTGCTCAGCTCACACCACTTGGTTCAAACTCCTTAACCTCCCACCAAGACCCCCGATAGCCTGGACAGCCCAGGATGGATGCATTTCATTTCCAGCAGCAGAAGACTTTGTTTGTTTGTTTGTTTTCCTTAAACCCAAAATGTTCGATTTGATTTTAATAACCCCCAAAAGCTCAAATGAAAGAGGAAAACGTCGGAGGCATTCAAAGCAAGCCTTTTGTTTCCAAAAAGGTCAAGATGAAAGCCTTCCCCTTTTGCTGGCATTCCCCCCACCTGAGGCAGCTCAAATATCTATCTACCAGGCTGCAAAACAATTCATCTTTAATTAATCCCAGTTGGGGCTTGGGGAAAAAGAGGTTGCACCTGAAAGATTTCTGCCAGATTTCCCTGCTTGAGCAGATAAGGCAGCAGCACAGGATAATTGCACTTCTTTGTTGAAACTAAAGGAACCGGGCCCTTCTTTTTCTCTCACACCTCATCCAGGCAAGGTTTTTTTTTTTTGAGAAGATGCAATATCTTTTATTAGACCGACTGAGTAGTTGGAAAAAAGTTCTTTGCCAGCTTTTGGGCGCAGTCACCTGCTCCTTGCACTTGCTGAATTGCAAAGGGAATGAGGAGGAGGGTAGGTAGTTTCCATCAAGACTCCCCTAACCTTTTGGGGATGCTAAGAGCTAAATGCCTCATTCAAACCTGGCATACAAAAAACTAGAAGGCTTGGTTCCAAAATGACACTTTTTATTAGACTAACTGGGAAAGCGCAAGGAAATTGTCCTTTTCTGCATGCTCAAACTGAGCACTTGGCCCAATCCCAACATCCAAAGGCTACTCCCATTTCCAGTGGTGCATCCAGTTTTGGACTAGATGATCGCTGGAAGTCCCTCCAGCCCTACTTCTCTATCACTAGGCAGTACAGCAAGGGAAACCCTGCAGAAACCGGGCCTCAGAGCAACCTCGAAGTTCACTAGGGGAGGATTTCTCTGAAGGGAAAGCTCTTTTCCAACTTCTTTGCTAAGAAACCATTGCCCCGTCCAGCCTAGGAGCCGTAGGGCTGTATCATGGGCAGGGAGGAGGACCGGTGAAGCCCACGGGACACCATTAATGGCAGCAGAGTTTCATCAGCTTCATGGCTGTAAATCTGCCCCTGGGACCCATCAGGGAGTAGAAAAGGCAACTCGTCCTCCTCTCCTGCCCCAGGGAGACAGGGCAAAAAATGGGGGGGCCCCTTGCTGAACATGCTCTTTGCTTTCGCTTTTGAAACAACCCTAACGAGGCAAGGTTCATGGAGCCCTAGTTAGCCCTGCCCGAGCCAGAGTGGGACCCATCCACCTCAAACCCACCCAACTAGGGACATTTGCAAGGGAGTCTCACTGCAGGGGGGGATGCTATTAAAAGCCAGCCTAATTAGCAGCAGAGATGGCTCAGGTTGAAGAGGAAGGAGACTGGGAAATAGGAAATAGGGTGAAGGATGAGCTCAAGGCCAGGCTGGGAAGTAAACGGTGATGGAGGCTTGCCATTCCCATGAAGACCATCCATCCCCCTGTCGCAAGCAGTAGCAAAGGAGTCAGGGCGGCTCGTTTCCTCTCAGCTGCCCCCTCTAACGAGCGTGGAGATCAACCGTCCTCCTGCCGTGATCACAGCTTCCTTCTCCCCCCTTTCCTCTGCTTCATCATTAGGAGCAGGGCCCTGAGGGCGCATGCCATCCCCCAGCAAACATCAGGACAAATGCAATGTTGCCAACTCTCATGATTTTTGGCATTGTTCTTAAAAGTCTACGCTTTGGGAATGTGAAAACCGTAGCTCTTTCTTACATATATAAGATACACACACACACACACACACACACGCGCGCGCGCGCGCTTACGTAACTGGGTCTGCAATATATAAATAAAAGTGGGTCTGCATGGCCAATGGCCCTGCAAGGACATCTGTCATCCCCTCCGGTCCAGCAAAGCCATAAAGCACCCCAAAATATACCCCTCTCTGCCAGCATGGCCCAGGAGGAAGCCCAAGGTCACTGCCAATGGAGGTCAAGCATGCTCTGAAGGGGCTTGGAAATGCGCTGCCCCCTGTCCCCAATCAGGCCTTGACATGGGGGCAAATTCCCTCAAGCCCCCAAGACTGGCAACTGGTTTCACCCCGGGCAGGTAAGCAAAACCCGCCAGGCAAAGGTTGCCAAATCTGGTTAGGAGCCCCCAGGTATCCAAGGCGTCCTCTCAATGTTTGGCACATCCGATGCTTCACAAGAGGCTGGAGCCACCTCAGAGCAGATAATTCATCTCCCATCATTTACTGTCCCCAGGGTGGGTCTGTAGCTTGGCAGGAGGCCACAGAGGAGATGCAGAACATGTCCCCATGCATGTAGAGACAGAGGCCAACCCTGCTGCGGTCAACAGATCTGCAAGATTTATTCTGAAAAAATAACTGGCTTCAGAAAGCAGCAGCTTCTCGCACCGCCCGTGTCCCCCGATCGAGCGCACGCAGAACCCGGCCCCCAGGGCCAGGCAGCCTCTCGGACCGCATCTTTGCTTACAGCAAAGCAGCGAGTCTGAAAGAGGAGAGAGGGATGGAGCAGAGGAAAGGGAGGAGGAGGCTGGACAACGCTGAAGTGGCACCTGGAGAACAGACCTAGCAGGAGGGGAAGGATATTTCGAACCAGCTGGGTGCAGCAGGACTGAACTATGGGGCGAAACCTGGTCCTGAGCGAGATGACCAGGGCAGCCGTCTTCAGGGACGACAGATGGACGAGGCCACCAGTCCAATTCGGTGGGGCACCATGTGCAGCAATGGCTACAGAGACATTCAGCTGCTGGAAGGGGGATCTTGTGAAAGGAAGTTGCATTAGAGGATCCCCCTCGACACCCTGCCCTTGAAAGACCCAAGGTGCAAGGAGGCGAGAGCGGCCACCTCATCCGACTGCCCACGGGTCTAAACCCACAGAGGAGCGGAAGCAGCGCTGCGGGGATAAAACCTTACGGAGATCGGGGAAAAAAGGGAACGCAAAAGAAGAATTTTATTTAAGAAGCTTTGCCTGCGAAGGGCAGAGGGGAAAACTGGGTGCAGACACACGGCAAGGGATGCGCGTCACGGGCGCTCGAGGTTCAGCAGCCAGACGTACAGCTCCGGGGTAAACCCGGATCCAGCTCCCTCCATTGCAACCGCATTACAGGTACGCGTGTGAGGGTTTCTGCATGGCTTATAGACCTGGAGGCAGGTGGGGCAGGTGGTGACCTGTTACCTCTTGCACAGAAGCCAAGACCTCTTGGGATTTTACAAACTCAAAACATTTTAAGTGAACAAAAGGCTCCTAAATATCCCTACCCCTTCCTTGCTGGATGAAGGATACCTTCCCGTGCATCTGGGCTGTCAAAGCCCAGCCTCTCCAGGGGAAACCTCACTTGGGTTGTCAAGTGAAGAGTGAGGGGGAAGATCTTGATTTCCCCCACTCCTAAAGGAAAAAAAAAAAGAGCTTTTATGGGTTTTCTCAAAGATTGCAGGGAAAAAGGAGGAGGACGAGAACAAGCCACCTCTCTTTAAGACCTCACAGCTTGCTGGCATTGCTACAGGGTCGTTCCTAGCAGCTCCCTCCCTCCTTCCCTCTTGGAGATGTCGGGGTAGTTATGGTGCTGCCACGTGCCATCGCTAATCCTTTCCCCCCGCCCCAAGAACAACACAATGGAGAAGGGCATCAGAAATTAGTACCGGGTCCAGGCCCTCCACATTTATTTCAGCTCTTGGCTTTGGAGGATTCCTAGACGTGGAGCGGGGGTCCAGTCTCTAGCAAAAAGCAATGAGGCTCAACTGTAATTCTGGTGTGGAGGAGGGAGAGATGTGCCCGGCAGGCCACTGTCGCCTTGCCAAAGGCCACTTCCCGAGCAAAAGCTTGGAGTAAACAGACGGGACAAGGTGGCCCAGGCGGTGGGAACACGGTGCCCAGGACAGCCGCAGCTCCCGGTGCACCCTCCTGCTCCCAACCCGCGCACCCACTGGCAAATAAATAAATAAGTTAAGGTAGTGTCGGATGCAGGGTGCTGCCTGGATCTGGGGGTCACAGGCTCAGGATAACCCCCCCACCCCAGCTTTATTTGCATCAGGCCCCCGGAGTGCCCCTCAAAATGCCGAGGGACCGTGCCCACGTACCTGGCCCATGCAGCAGCACGGAAGGAGGCTGGGGTCGGGGGGTCCCACACTGCAAGCAGCACACGTGTGCACCCCCGTCCTGGAAGGAGGGGGTCCCCCACATTTAACCCTTGACCTCCCTGCCAACTGCAAAGCTGCAATTCGCGGGCAGCCGGACCCCCGAGTCAACGACTGCCTCGGCGTGCCAGGGCTGGAATCGGCGCTTCAACCCACCCACCCAAATGCTACCACCTTGGGGCTCTGCTGGCCTGACCGGGACCCAGGGCCAGGGCCGGGGGCCACCAATATGTCCCCAGGACGAGTTTGCCAGCCCTGGGGCTGGGGCACAGCCAGGGAGCAGAGCTGCTTAGTGGACATGCCTGTGGCACGGGGACCCCGCGAGCCTGGCAGCCCACAGCTGGCTCACAGGCCACGGAGATGCAGCTTGGGAAACCCTTCCTGAGGATATGACTGGCGAAAAAGGGGAAAATATGCATTAGCCACTGCAAGGACAGGGCCACAAAGACACTGGCCATGGGCTGCAGGCCGAGGATGTAGAAGGAAGGCATGGTCAGCACCATGCCCTACCCCGCTAAGGCACTGGCAGTGGGGAGGGGACCCCACATCCTCCAGGTCCCTGAATTCCTGCCCTTTGCGTACCCAGCTGCCCCATCTGGAGGACACGAGATGGCAGCTCCCTTGCACCCAGCACAGCGCAGGGGCTCGTACCGTGGGGAAGTGGGAGCCGTCCCACTAGCTCGTGCCCCCGCAGAGGCTGCGAGGGGTGGGATGGGCCCCAGCGCTTTCCACCCAGCAGCCGGGGGGAAGGGGAGGCCGATCGCCACCCTCGCTCAGCAAGGCACTTCATCCTCTTGCTGGCGGGCTGCGCTCTTCCCCTCGAGCATCCCAGCGGGGCAAGCACCGGGGTCCCCTGGCACCCGGGCCGGGCGTAGCCCAGCGCACATGCGACCTTGCAGAGTCACCAACGCCGGCGCCCCCCGCTCGAGTCCAGGAGCACGCCGGTGCGGGGGGCAAAACTGGGGGGGTGAGCCAGGCAGGGGTAGGGGCCCGCCAGACGAGACGGAGCAAGCGCGAGCCCCCAAAGTCCTTCCACATCCGGGGTGCACTGTGTCCCCTCCTGCCCACCAAGGAGGGGGATCTGTCGCATCTAGGAAGATCTAGGGGTGCTGGGAGGAGCCGCCGGAGGGGCACGTGCCTGCCGAGAGCTGGCTACACTGCAGTCAAATAAATAAAACCCAACCTGAAGCGGTCGGGGCTTCTCAGGCGGCCAAGCCTGCTGTGGGGCGAAGCAGGAGCCAGCGCATGGGGAGCGCCCCTGCCTTTCCCCATCCCTGGGGATACAAGGAAGAGTTAGTATGGAGTCAGCGTTAAAACAGCCAAGGGCTTGCATGGTGGCGGTGGTGTAAAATCTCACAGGCCCCAAACCGGGGAGGAGGTCCGGCTCCCGGTCCTCCCACACCAGGGCATCGCCGATTTGCACCCCCGTCGTGCAGGGAGGGGCGACGGGATTAGTGAGCCATGCTCATTAAAAGCACCGGAACCGCACGTCTATCAGTGTCCCTGACGGCGGGGCGCTTTGATCTAAAGCTCATCGAATCAGCTTTAGTTCAAAGCAACTCGCCACCAATTTTCAGTTCAAGGACAGTGCAAGGGATTTGGGGCAGTGCCATCTTGTCAAAGGACCCAGCTTGGTGCCTGGCCGGGTCTTATTCCCTTATTCCCTTAAGTCCTCAATACCACCTGGCCCAGGTATGGTCTCATTGACCCCCTCCTTGGAGCTGAGAAACCCGTCTACAAACACCCTCACATTTCATCTGGTTTAGGACCAGGAAATGAAGCCAGGCATCTCTATAAGTCCCAGTCCAGTGCTGGAAGCCAGGGCCTTGCAAAACTTTATAGCTAGAGACCAAAGTAAGCAAAAGACGAGGCATGTTAGATACAATCTATGAGGCATGGCACTCAGCTGGTTATATTTCTACCCCTTCAGTATTCACGGTGCAGGATCCCAAGCTGTGCTAATTTTGGCGGTGTACCATACTGTCCTGACTGAGGCTACCCAGAAAACAAAAATTTAACTAGTGCTTGGTTAGCCAAAGAACAGGTCACAGATAGACCCGGCTTTGCACAACCCCACTCTAAGCAACAGGGCACTAGAATCAATCTCTTCCTTCTGTTTTCTGGTATGACTGCTGAACTGGTCACATCTGATACCACAGAGGTGGCCAACCAGCAGCACACATGCCACAAGTGGCACAAGCAGCCTCAACGTGTGGCACATGGCAGACTGGGGAGGGGACAAGCAGCACAGTGGCAGTCGGGGCAGAAAAGGAGAATGCAGAGCAGCAGATTGGGTAGGAGGGAAAGGGAAAGAAGTAGAAAGCAGAGCAGCAGATCGAGAAGACAGTTCAGGACAAGGAGAAAATATAGCAGCAAACTAGGCAGAGGAAGTGGGCTGGAGTAGGACTCAGTGGGGGCCAACCTTTTTGGTAGGCGTGCCATAAATTGTCATAAACCCATGTCTCTCTCAAGCCCCCTACTATTTCATGTGGCCAGAGGCCCTGAACTGACTGTCCATTGATCTAATGCTGCTTTGTCGTTCATTCATTCATTCCTTCATTTTCAAGGCACATGTGCAAATGAGTCCACCCTCCCATGCATATAGAGTTTAATGCACCAAGTGACAAGAGGGAATGGCTCTGCTTAGCAGGGAGAGAAGACAGCATCCTTCCTTCTTCCTCTCTCCAATTTACACATCCTGATGGCTGCTGAAATCATCCATCATCTCTTCAGTCCTATCAGAGGTCACCCTAGCTGGGCTGTGGGGAGGGCAGCAGCAGGAGGGCAGTGGGTTTCTATAAGATAAAGAGGCTAAAAGAGGAGAAGTCAGGATGGGCAATCAGACAGGATTACCTCAGGGAGAATAGGAGACAGAGGGTAGGTAGACAGGCAAGGATAGAGAAAGATAGAGGAGTACCGAGAGAAAAGGATCATTTGGTCATCACAATCAGGCCAACATAGAAGCACATTTGGCACCAAGAAAAACACAGACCTACTCAAGTCTGCTTCTAAAAAAGAAGTGGTATTACTGATTTCAGGGCGATCGAGATAAGAGTCCTTCCAGGGCCTAACGTCAGAAACCAAATGAGTTGTACCTGGGTCCAAAACGTTCCATGGAGGTAAACTGTCTCATCAAACAACCGCAGTAGCGTCTGGAAGTGACTATCGTGATATTCAAACCAGTTGCCAAAAGTGATGGAACAGACAATGTCGGAAACAGCAGCGTGAATTTTAAAGGTGGGGTCAAAAGGATTCCCTGGAAAGACCAAAATGGAGAAGTCTTCCAGCCTTTGTGGAAAAGCAAGGAAAGATGCTGAGAAGGCTGTGAAATTCACTGATGGCTTCTCAATTTATTGATGGCAAATCCTCCCACTGTGAACAGCGTTTGCTGCACTCACCTCCCCCAAAACTAAAGATCTGTTAAACATGGACTGTTTAAGCGGCACATCCAAGCAGAGCTGCTTCAAGTCAGTTTTATTTGATTGTCTAAAGCTATTTGCATTTTTAATGCAGATTTCTGCTTTCACAATATAATAGGTTAGATAAGTTTTCTCCATACTTCTTTATCCATACCTGGGTAATTAATGGCCACATTTGCACGACAGTTGTGTAAATCCATGTTCCTATGTGAAGTCTGGGGGCAAGCTGCCCCCAAGTCAGTGTATGGTTTCATACATGATAGATAGAAAACGTAAACCTTGACACCTTTTTTTGGAGCCCAGTCCAGGTTTTGACCTATATCTCTGATATTGCTGAGCTTTGGGAAGGAGCCAGACGCAGACATAATGGCTCCAGGGTACTGGTATGTTATTTCATTTGCGCTGGGGAGAGGGGGAAGGCTAAAGTGCTTCGCCGAAACGTTCAAGAATCATCCCTTACCTTTCTCTTTCTCAGCTGCCTCAGTGAGATACCTGATCTGCTGGATTCGTTCCTCTAAACTTCTCTTCCCCAGGCCAAAGTTTCTCAGAACTGCAAAGGGCAAATCTTCTCTGCTGTGCCCAACTATATCCATTAGAGAAGATCAATCCTACGGTGAGAGGTAATGCTTGTTATTTTATGGTGGCATTTAAAGGCTGAAAAATCTTCCCTTTTTTTGACATTCCAGAGAATGGAGCCACAATGACTGTATTTTATGGTGTATAAATTGAGTTTTGAAGCTCAATTTTTAACTCTTAAAATTTAACCTTGACTTTATACAGCATATCACTGTGTGCTGTGACTGGTGCCAGGCTTGGCACTTGACTTACAGCGACCCCTACGTGCCCTCACTGTAAGCCAGGCACCCAGGGGCTGGACATGTGCTGGAGCACTGCTCACAGGGGATGGGGCCAGGCTTGATGCTCAGCTGGCACAGCCGGGCTTGGTGCTTGGTAGCGCCATTTGCAGGGGATGCGGCTGTGCCAGCACAGCACTGAGCCCACCCCTGGCACCGTGGCATGTGTCCACCCCCTGGGTGCCCGGCCCTCAGGGAGATCACACAGGGCTGGTATAAGTCGACCCCATATTTCTGATCCAAAAAGTTAGGTCAACTTATATGCCGGATCTACAAAATTCCTAACTTGCTCGATCAGAAAAATGGGATTGACGTATACCCCGTTGACCTATACATCATGAAATATGGTAAGTGAAATAGCATTCTGTAGCCATCATCAGAGGCACTGGTATTTTCAAGTTCATATTCTGCTTATGACAAAATTTGCACCTACTTCATGACACTGACTGAAAATTCTGGACATAACAGTTTTCTCAGTGACCCTCGAGAAAGGAATTGCAAGGGGATGAAGCTCACAAAGCAATTTCTTCGTCCCATGGAGCTTCTAAAGTTCCCTTCTTTCTTCATGAGCTCCTGACTCAGCACGAATTCTCATCACACCCAGTTTTCGATTACTTTTGCAAAGCAGTACCTCTGATTCCTCTCCTGTTACCTCTTACCTCCTTCAAGGAGATGTGAGGCTGCCTGAAGTCCACATGGAATATGTGGCCCAGGAATGGAAGGGGCAGTGGTTCTGGAGGGAAATTGGCTGGACGTTTCCTTTTCATATCATCAGCAGCCAACAGCAACATGACTGTGAACACTGCAAGGGTCCAGAAGGACACATTCTCCCAGAGACCAGGTAAAAGAGAGAAAAACTGCAGGTACATCTTGACTAGCAGCACTCACTTGCACAGAGGGCAGCGACTGTTGTGAAAGAAAACCATGCAGCAGGAACAGCCCTACCCAACTCTTGACAAGGGAGGAGGCAAGCGTTTATCAACAAGATCAATATGATTACAAAGGGACCCAAGAGGCACACTCCCAACTGGGAAGCCCTGCCAGGCCTGTCTCTGCCAGAGAATATATTTCATAGATTTCATAGACATCAGGGCTGGAAGGGACCTCGGGAGATCGAGTCCAGCCCCCTGCCCAAAGGGCAGGAAGTCAGCTGGGGTCATAGGATCCCAGCAAGATAAGCATCCAATTTACTCTTGAAGGTGTTCAATGTAGGCGCTTGAACCACCTCCGCTGGCAGACTGTTCCAGACCTTGGGGGCTCGGACAGTAAAGAAATTCTTCCTTATGTCCAGCCTGAAACGGTCTTGCAGGAGTTTGTGACCGTTTGACCTCGTCATCCCTTGGGGCGCTCTGGTGAACAGATGTTCCCCCAGATCCTGGTGGTCACCCCTGATAAACTTATAGGTGGCCATCAGATCACCCCTGAGCCTGTGCTTTTCCAGGCGAAAGAGTCCCATGGCTCTCAGCCTGTCATCGTAAGATCTGTTTTCCTGACCTCTGATCATGCGCGTGGCTCTCTTCTGGACTCTCTCAAGCTTCTCCACATCCTTTTTGAATTGTGGAGCCCAAAACTGGACGCAGTACTCGAGCTGCGGCCTCACCAAGGCCGAGTACAAGGGGAGAATGACGTCCCGGGATTTGCTCGAGAAGCATCTATGGGTGCACGCCAGCATTTTGGTCGCTTTACTAGCCGCAGCATCGCATTGCAGGCTCATGTTCATCTTGTGGTCAATGATGACCCCCAAGTCTTTTTCTTCTGTAGTGCTAACCAACGTAGCACTGCCGAGCCTATAAGGGTGCTGCAGGTTTTTCCTCCCAAGGTGGAGAACCTTGCATTTTTCGGTGTTAAACACCATGAGGTTCTCGTCTGCCCATTTGCTGAGCTTGTCCAGGTCAGCCTGGATCACCCGCCTGTCCTCTGGCGTGGATGCTTTGCCCCAAAGTTTGGTGTCATCGGCAAACTTGGCCAGTCCACTCCTGACTCCAATGTCCACATCGTTAATGAATATGTTGAACAGTATGGGTCCCAGGACAGAGCCTTGAGGGACCCCACTGGTCACAGGGCACCACGATGAGTGACTGCCATCAATCACAACCCTCTGGGTCCGACCACGAAGCCAATTTCCCAGCCAGCAGATTGTGGTGGAGCCAAAGCCACAACTGGGCAGTTTGGCCAAGAGGTGATCATGGGATACCAGATCAAAGGCTTTTTTGAAGTCAAGATATATGACATCAATGTCTTCTCCCTTGTCCAGATGATAGGTCACCTGGTCATAGAAGGAAATGAAATTGGTCAAACAAGACCTACCCGCAACAAACCCGTGCTGTCTGTCCCTTAGGATGTTAGCCTGGGCCAGTCCCTCAAGGATGGCCTCCTTAATAAACTTTTCTAAGATCTTCCCCAGGATAGAAGTCAGGCTAATGGGCCTGTAGTTAGCCGGATCCACTCTCCTCCCTTTCTTGAAGATCGGCACCACATTGGCCTTCTTCCAGTCTTCAGGCACTACACCAGAGCGCCAGGAGTTTTCAAAGATCCGTGCCAGCGGCTGGGCTATGACGCTCGCCAGCTCCTTGAGTACCCTGGGGTGCAGGTTGTCAGGGCTTCTCAAGGTGTTCCTTAACGAGGTCAGCATTTATGGAGGGTAGGGGATTCCCCTCACCCAGATTTCCCTGTCCCATAGCAGGCATGGGCATCCCGTGTGACTGATGAAAGACTGACGCAAAGTACCTATTTAATAGGTTGGCTTTTTCCTGAGCGTCAGTTGTCAGTTGCCCCATCTGGTTTAGCAGGGGTCCAACATTGCCCTTGCTTTTCCTCCGGCTCCCCACATATCTGAAAAAGGACTTTTTGTTGTCCTTGATGCCTGAAGCTAGTTGGAGTTCAGTTGCAGCCTTGGCTTTCCTGGTTTGCTCCCTGCAGGACTGGACCAGCGCGGAGTAATTCTCCTTGGAGGTGAATCCCGTCCTCCATCCTTTGTAGGCTTTCCTTTTTAGCCACAGTAGGTCCGCTAGGTCTCTGGAGAGCCAGGGGGGCTGCTGTGCCTTCTTGCTGCCTTTCCTCCGTGTTGGAATAGATCTAGCTTGTGCACTGAGGATCGCTTCCTTGAGAAGCAACCACTCTTCTTGAACTCCCAACTCCCTGGGGTCATGGTCCCTGAGGGCCTGACTGACTAGCCTCTTGAGCTTGTCAAAGTCGGCTTTTCTGAAGTCAAGGACTTCTGTGTTGCTGACTGACTTGCCAGCTTTACGGCGGATGGTGAAGGTGATCAGCTCGTGGTCGCTGTCACCCAACTTCCCATCAATCACTAGGTCGCCGATTAGGTTGTCCCCCGTAGCCAGTACCAGGTCAAGCAGCGCTTTGCCTCTCGTTGGCCCATAGACTTCTTGAGTCAGGTAGAGGTCATCCACACACGAGAGAAAGCTTTGCGCCCGCTCAGATTTAGCTGAGTGATCTTCCCACGAGATGTCCGGGTAATTGAAGTCACCCATGACAACCAAGGTCCTGGAGCAAGCGGCCTCAGTCAGTTCCTGGGCGAACTCCTGGTCAAGCTTGGGACTTTGAGTGGGAGGTCTGTAGTAGACTCCCACCGTTGTGTCCCCTGTGCCGAATTCCCCACGAAGTTTTACCCAGAGGGTCTCTAGCTGTCCATGCTGGTCGCCAACATCAGCTTGCAGGGACATGTAGCTTTCCTTCACATAGAGAGCTACACCCCCGCCCCTTTTGTCAACACGATCCCTCCTGTACAGGGTATAGCCCTCTATCCGCGTGGTCCAGTCATGGGTCCTAGATCCTGGATCCTACATCACCATTTAAGTTTTTTTCTCAGGCCTCAACATTTGCATTGACCTTGAGCAGATTCTCTGCTTCTCTCCATCAGCCTCTGTCTTAAAAACAATCCAGTAAATCCAGATCCCTTGCAAATCCATAGTCATGGAGAGACAGGATCAATTTACAGCAGGTGGCAAAGTGATTTAG